>NW_020229375.1:61785-106203 GCF_003227725.1 Camponotus floridanus
AATTTGGTGTTGAAACCTTTTTCAAAGATGGTCTTGTATTTGCTCACGCATACCGAATCGCCTACTTTAAATTTTGCCGGAGCCGCAATTTTTACGTTGCTGTACACCGTATTTAAAAGTTTTTCGGCGATCGCTGGAGTGACGTCGACAGGTCTTATACCGATGGTGCGATGTTTTTCGCGTATTGTACTCTGCAACGAGTTTGAGATAGTTCGTCGATCCATTTGTAATTTCCATTCAACGTAAACATTTTCCACATATTGTTTTTTAAAGTACGATTGAATCGTTCCACGACCGAGGCTTTCATAACGGAATATGTCGAGTAATGATTAATATTGTGTTTCTTCATGAGTTTCTGCACACTCGAGTTGTAAAATTCTTTTCCTCTGTCGGTTTGAAAATTTTTCGGACACCTTTTATCATCTCCAATAATCTTTGCGATCGTTTCGGACATTTCGTTTCCGCTCTTACTCTTGAGCGGTACGGCCTACGCATACTTGCTCAACACATCGATAACCGTGAGTATGTATTTATGACCCTTGTCGAGAGTACGAACGCATGTCCACCACGTCCGCCTGCCACAGATCATCATATCCGCGTACAATGACGCGTCTTCGTGGAAAATTTCTTCTCGCCGGAGCATGTAATTCCTCGACTAGTTGCCGCTTTTCGGAGGTGTTTTTGTTCTCTCGCACGTTTGATCGAGACATAATTAATATGCGATATTAGTATATCTCGCTTACTATGTCGAGTTAGATGTTGCATGTCTCAGCACATTCTTTATCTCATCCATCATTAATCGCAGCGCCTGCATGTTTGTTTCGAGCGCGATAATTTTTTGCTCAATTTCTCCCTGTCGATCTCTCAAAAGTTTATCCACGTATCGTTTGTTGACGACGTCAGTATCAGCTTCCGGTTGCGCTACGCGTTGAATCTTGCGCGATCTTGCGTCAAAGCCGGTAGTAGTTTGGCAGAGAGCGTTATCGCGAACGTAATTTCTCAATAATCCATTCCATTCATAGTACAAATTGTTCGACGTTCCCAGCGATAATCCGAATTTATTAATCGACATTTCGGTACCGAGAACATTGACCGAATGACACGTATCGCCGACGCATAGTTTAATTTATAATAATGCCGGCCTCGCGAAGTTCTTCGATAATCGACAAGATTTCATTGTCGTGAGCATTGTTGCCGGCTCGACGCGAGGCGTCCAGCAATCGCAAACGATCCACCAATTCATTGGGATCGTTCCAATGCACGTAATCGATCATGTTGTCGCTTAACGTCATGGTGCGCGGCGCGTCAATACCTCTTCCCATCTTTCTATCGGGGAATAATGGTGCAATTATATATTTGTACTTGTACCCTTTATTAGTTTTAATAGATTATTAACTTTGTTGTCGCGCTTATGCGCATTTGTTATATTTAATATACTTTGATATTTATGCAAATCGTCTCGAGTATATTTTTTATGATTGGGAAATTTTTTAAAAATCAAACCGTAGATTCCTTCAGTTCCCTTATATTTTATTCCATCGATAATTATATTATCTTCCTTGTCCACATCGAAACATTTATCACCGGAGCATCATTCCTTCGTTGGTAAATTTAACACCGTAGACGTAATCCATGCTCTTATTTTTATCAACACTCATAATATCTCCTATATATTTTTGCGCCAGTGGACCTAAATGCTCTCGGAACGTTTTCTGACCTTCGGACGTTTCTAATTCGTGTCGGACCGATGTTACAAAAGAATCGGGTGTGGTCTCGTAAATTTCTTCGACGGATGTGGATGGTATTGTTTGACGCGGTTGTACTTTTATCGGAGTAGAAACAGTAGCCATATTAGAAAATTGCTTCCGTCGCTTTGATCGATTCGGTGTCGAATATCGGTGAATCGTTCCTCGGCATATTTATCCGTGCTCGCTTTAGTCCTTGCTTGGACTGTTTTATTTTTTCCTCGTGCTTCTGTTCAAACGTCAAACTCAACGGTTCGATTTTCGACGCATCAGATTCCACAGTATTTTCGACAAGCTGTTTTAAAGGCTCGATATTCGGTTTAAATTGCCTTTCCAATATGATATCTTCCTCCATTTTACCAGTTTTCAAAGCGCGATATTTTTTGCGAATCGATTCGCTCGTTTTTGCAATCTCTGTCGCAATCTTTTCACGATCGCCGTTCATGATACTCGATCGATGTGTCGATGATGACTGATCGCTTTACGGTATCGCGAAATCATTAAATCCCCTTCTATATCGTCCATTGATCAACGTACTATCTTTATCAATGACTACGAAACCATATTTACGCTGCCAACATTTCTGACACAATGCACGGAAATCGTCGTAAGACATATCGGTATTCACGTGATCGTTGTACACATGTTTCAAATTTGTGCCGTCTTGTTTAAACAGGATCAGCAGGTTCGCGTTGTCGTGTATAAGATGCTTAGGTATCTTGGCGTACGTCTGACAAAGATAGAAACAGTCAACGCTCGAGTGTCGACCCATTGCAAAGTACTCTCTTATCGTATCCTGCTTGTCGCATGCCACGTCATCAAAGATAAAGATGGAATTCGGAAGCGCCTCGCTCGGTGGAATGACATCGCTGTTATTAGAGAATGTAAAGTAGCCGATTTCATCTATAGGTGCTAGTAAATTTTCCAAGTATTTGTATTTCGGCTGTTGAAGCGATTTCGAGTATACGTACACGTTCTCGAAACGTACACCGTGCGGACTTTCTATCAAACTAATCAACACGTTTGTCTTACCGTAGTTTGAAGGGCCGCAAACGATACCGCGTATAGTAGTCGGCAGCATGTTTCCATGCTTGCGTACTTTTTTCTCCGATATTAGTCTATCGTCGAAATTTGATACTTTGATTACCCGCGCTTGTCGCACGAACCGCATGTTTTCTCTTTCGAATCAATTTTGCGAATGATCGCGAGGGGGAGATCTATTTATAGAAGTGTCTCGACTCGAAACCGCTCAGTATCAAAAATGTTTCTCCTTCTGTCGGATGAGAAAGACTTTCTCGGGCTTACCGCCAAACAACTGCAGTATATCCCAAAGATTTTATTACTTCAAAATTTTGGTGATTACGTGGAACAATTGTGGGACAAGCTTCCAGAATATATGAAGGCTGATTCGGAGGTTCGACAATATCGTTCGTGCATGCGACATTACAACCAGCCGTGGCAACGAACACACATTGACGGTCCGTCTCCATTGATAAAAGATTGCGACGTATGTCAGCGAGAATTGTAAAAGGCAGCGGCCTCTTAAATCGTGCGATAAACGCGCTTCCCATCGAATTACATATTCCCGGTTATCAGTTTTGCGGGCCGGGAACTTGATTAGAGAAACGATTGGCTAGAGGCGATCGAGGTATTAATCCATTGGACGCGGCGTGTCGCGAACACGACATTGCTTACGCGCGAAGCAAAGACCTCGACCAACGTCACATCGCTGATCGCGTACTAGCTGCAAGAGCGCGAGAACGCATTACCGCGAGGGATTCGACTTTCGGTGAAAGAGCAGCCGCTACGACTGTTTGGGCGGCAATGAAGGCAAAGACAAAACTCGGCATGGGGATGAAAAAGCCATCGACGACAAAAAGGAGGAAGAAACGAATACTTCCAGTAGTGAAACGTGGTGGTATTTTACCACTTTTACCGTTGTTGGGAGTTGTCGGTTCTTTGGCTGGCGGTGCAGCGGGAATCGCAAAGGCGGTAAACGATAGCAAGGCTGCGCAACGTCAGCTGGAAGAGATGCAGCGTCACAATCGCGCTATGGAAGGTCGCGGACTTTATCTCGCTCCGTACAAGCGCGGACAGGAATTCTCAACAAAGTCTAAGAGAAAAAAAAAACGTCGAAAAAACATTAAAAATGCCTACGGGTGCGACAACTAACGTGCAATTGGAACAATTTGCGAAACGTATGCGTATATCTTTCTTTAGAGGTGTTTTCATGCGCAATAATTTACCGATAAGCGATGTACGACGAAACGAGAGCGGTATCGTCAATATGGATGACGTTGATGGTCCCGGTACTCATTGGGTAGCGTACGCAAAGAGGGGTGATCGTGTCGTATATTTCGACAGTTTTGGAAATCTTCGACCGCCCAAGGAACTTGTGCGATATTTCGGACGAGTGAAAATTGAATACAATTACACATCGTATCAAAGTTATAATCAGAGTATCTGTGGACAGTTGTGTTTAAAATTTCTTCAAACGATCAATTTAAAGCCTGACAATCCATCGTCATGACTCAGTATTCGATCGACATGTCACTGACACTTACGTTGACTGGCAGAAGCAGCGTTCTCGCTGTAAGCTATTTCCCTGCTATAGATTTGACCGATGCCGATTACGAGCTCGGATTAACGGATTTTGAAACTTATCACACGATTCCGAACGTAAATTTTTCGAATAATAAACTTTATTTTGACAACGACGACAAGGAAATTACGATTCCCGAAGGATCATACGAATTGCACGCCATAAATGACTATCTCAAACGCGCAATTTTGCGAGATGAACACCTTTCCAGAGATGTTGAAAACGATTATGATGAAGAATATCCAATAGTGCTCCGCGCCAATCACAGTACGCTAAAGAGCGAAATCAAATGCGCCTACAGAATAAACTTTACCAAACCCGACAATGTAGGATCCTTGGATTCTCGTCGAATCGTATATTGCAACCTCGCAAGTGGTATGAATCGGACGAACGTGTTAATATTATAAACATAAATATTATTCGTATAGAATGCAACGTGACTACTGGTGCGTACAGCAACGGCATGCGCGTACACACGATACATGAATTTTCACCGAGCGTACCGCCAGGATATAAGATATCAGAAACGCCGGCACAGATCATTCATCTACCGTTCGTCGTACGGAGCATTACGGATTTAACAATACGTATTGTGGATCAAAGAGGTCGATTGCTCGATTTTCGAGGAGAGGAAATTACCGTAAGATTGCATATACGGCGGCGACAAACATAGTATGCTTGTACTGAACGAAACGGGGCACGCGAGAGACAATACTTTTACGCGGGACAATACTATTGCAGTAAGGCGAGCGGTATCGGGTGACAATAATAAGATTACCGTTAAAAGAAGCTAAGCGCGTTGAATCGTGAATTTTTGAAATCATTGGGATTCATCGTACGAAAAGAATGATTGATGTTTCGAATATCGGAGGTGAGCCAGTCTTTGATGATCGCATCGTCAAGATTGAGACTCATACGTACAATCCGTACGCCAATACGACGCTTGGATACAGCGACGAGATACGAATACCTATACAACATCAGGATTTATACACGTTACCGTGCGAAAGCTTTCTTTACATCGAGGGAAGATTTAATGTGCGTAAAGCGAATGATGAAATGAAGGTTGTATTGGGAAACAATTGCGTCGCATTCATGTTTGATGAGCTTCGATACGAACTCGACGGAGTAGAGATTGATCGCAACAGAAATGTTGGAATAACATCGACGCTCAAAAATTATGTCTCTCTAACGCACCAGAAAAGTATAAATTTGAAGAACGCTGCGTGGGATTTGACGTATAACGGTGACAAAAATTATTTCAACTTTTGCGTGCCGCTCAACATGTTGCTGGGATTTTGCGAAGATTATAAACGCGTTGTGATTAACGCTCGTCACGAATTGATTTTGATACGTTCGCGCAACGATAATAATTGTCTATTCGGACATCCGTCGTCGGAAGCTGAGATTGAATTACTCAAGATACAGTGGCGTATGCCTCATGTAATATTGAACGAGATTAATAAATTATCAATGTTGCGAATGTTGGAAAGCGGACGATATTTGAACATGAGTTTCCGATCTTGGGATCTATACGAATTTCCTCTGTTACACAGCACGACCAAACATTCGTGGACCGTGAAAGCCGCCTCCCAGCTAGAGAAACCGCGATACGTGATCTTTGCACTGTAAACTGATAAAAAGAATTCGGTGTCACAAGATGTTACATTGTTCGATAACTGCAAATTGACCAACATTAAACTCTGTTTAAACTCGGAATTTTATCCCTACGATGATTTAAATTTAGATTTTGAAAAAAATAGATTCGCCGTCCTATTCGACATGTACTTTCGTTTTCGCAAATCTTATTACGGATGCGATAATAGCGCCGCGCTATTAACCATTCCAAAATTTCTACATTGCGGTCCTCTAGCGGTCATTGATTGCTCGCGACAAAACGAGTCAGACAAAACTGCTACCGTGGACGTGAGAATAGAGTTTGAGTGCAGGGAAAATATACCTGCGAATACTACCGCCTATTGTCTCATCTTGCACGATCGGGTTGTCGAATATAATCCATTGACTAATGTAGTCCGCAAAATTACATAGGTCAGCAAATATCCCCTCCATTGCACATGAAGAAAAATATAAAAGATTGAGATGTTTGACGATCGACATCAGTCTGCGATCGGATCTTATCATCATGGCTGCGCCAACGTTTGTGGATCTGCAAGGATTTATCGTTGTGAAAAATTTTGTCGTGAAGGAAGCTGCGGTTTTGAGAAAAGGATCCGTACTTTCTCATTAGATTTTTACATGCCCGGTACCATGGTACATGCTCACAAAATCTGAGAGATGTCAGGTTTTATGGCTGATTAAAAACCACTATGGATTATCGTGGAATGATGGACACGTTTCATATTGGAATTCGAAACGTTTAATCACGACGGCGGTGATGGGTGCAACGGAGGAGGATGATGCGTCACGTCTCGTGTACGTTAAAGGCCATGAAAAGCGACAATGGTTGGCCGATATACTGGACGATGATGCGAGAAACGATGTGATTATCGAAACTTTGGATGCAGACTATGAGGATGTAGCTTCTTTAAATAAGTTAGATATTAAGAATACTATGCGTTGAAAATCATGTAAAAAATTGCGCTTTACAAAATGTATTTAAAATTTATAATTGGTGGTTGAAACATCATGATGATGATTCTTCGAATCCATATTTATAATAAATTGATGATGCGATATATTTTTATCGTCTTTCTTATTCTCTCCTTTTTTTCCTCATCTCTATCTATGCATGTGCGCAGTATCGTGTTTCCATACGTGACACAGCTGCCACAGATATTGTATTTCGATACTACATTGTGATACATTGTAATACATTGTAATATTTGTTTGATAAGTGAATATAATATTCCGTTCAATTACCGTTCGATGACCGTTCAATTACTGTTCATTCCCGTTCGAAGAGCGTTCATTTCCGTTCGAAGAGCATTCAATTACCGTTCAGTTCCGTTCGAAGAGCGTTCATTTCCGTTCGAAGACCGTTTGATGACCGTTTGACGAGCGTTCGATGACCGTTCACTTTCCGTTCATTTTCGTTCGAAGAGCGTTCGATGACCGTTCACTTACCGTTCGAAGAGCGTTATTTTACCGTTCATTTCCGTTCGAAGACCGTTCGATGACCGTTTGACGAGCGTTCGATGACCGTTCACTTACCGTTCATTTCCGTTCGAAGAGCGTTCGATGACTGTTTGACGAGCGTTCGATGACCGTTCACTTACCGTTCATTTCCGTTCGAAGAGCGTTCATTTCCGTTCGAAGAGCATTCAATTACCGTTCATTTCCGTTCGAAGAGCGTTCATTTCCGTTCGAAGAGCGTTCAATTACCGTTCGATGACCGTTCAATTACCGTTCATTTCCGTTCGAAGAGCGTTCAATTACCGTTCGATGACCGTTCAATTACCGTTCGTTTTCGTTTGATCGGTTGATGCATTACATTATATCATGCTAATTTGCATGGGAAGATGAATAGTTTTGTCTTACGACATGTTTTTGGCAAAGCGATAATGATACGTCCCTATTCTAAAGTTTCGTACCGAGAAGTTTGTCTGCTCAGAAAGTCGCGATATTAATATTATATTATATTATACCGCGCTGAGTTGCATGGGACCGGGTGTACTTTTGTCTTACGATGCGTTTTTGGCATGGTGATAATGCGACATCTCTACTATAAAACCTCGTTGCCGCTTCATAAAGTTCTAACTGGTGCGCGAGTAAAGTGAACAAGCAAATACATAAAAATGGAATACATTTACGAAAATTGCCCGGGGTGGAAGCAGGCTTTCTCGGACGTGCTTGCGGTCCTGCTAAACTGGCCTTCCATTGGAACGTGAGTATTGATTTTGCGAATATTTCATAAATTATTTTATATTTATATTTATATTACTTATATTTTTTATTTTCTAGTCCCTATCTGAAGTTGAAATACCGGGATTCATAAATATAGAACATCGACAATGGGTGCGGGCGAGGGAGACGATATGATCTCTCCTTCATGTGGGGCGACGCCCCGGAGAGTCCTCCAGATGAGGAGGACGTTTTCGACCTTCGGAGGCTCTTCGGGGAAGAGCCCTATATGGAGGAGGAGATTTGGGTGCCCAGGGAGATTCGGGCACCCAATGGTGTACAGAATGGGGAGCACAGATGTAAGTATTTTTATAAATATTGTAACTATAGTATTTTATAAATATTGTAACTATCGTTTTATATTAACGCGCATCTTTTTTTCTGTTACAGGAGCGACCCCTCACCTGGCTTCCCTGCCCCCCCACCCCGCATCCTTAATTATATTTTAAATTTTATTATTTCATATATTTTATTATTCTTATTATATTCTTAATTTTAAGTACATACACACACACACACACACACACACACACAATTGTAAATACACACATTTTTAATAAATTTATATTTTATATTTTGATTTAAAACAAAAAATCTAATTATTTATGCACCTCTCCATGCGTTCCCATCCTTGCGTCTCTCTTGCGTCTCTTTCGCGCTAATTTTAAGTATCGCTATCTCTATCATACTCGTTAGTTGTAAGTCTCGCGATATTATCGTTCTCTCTTGCACGCGTCATCTTCGCGCTATCGTTCTCTCTCGCACGCGCTAGTTGTAAGTCTTCGCGCTATCGTTCTCTCTTGTACATGTCGTTTTCGCGCTATCGTTCTCTCTCGCACGCGCTAGTTGTAAGTCTTCGCGCTATTATCGTTCTCTCTCTTGTACACGTCGTCTTGGCGCTACCGTTCTCTCTTTCATATGCATTCTCTCTCACTCGCGTTGTTCTTGTGCTATTGTTCTCTCTCGCACGCGTTGTTATTCTCGATATTATCGTTTTCTCTCTTTCGCTAGAATATATACTCGTTGTTCACTTACCTTTGCGTCGTCCTTGTCCCACGTTAACGCCATCCTTGTCGCACTCGTAGCACTGTCCTCTTCATATACTTTGCACTGTCTTTTTCCCATACGTAGCGCTGTCCTTCTCACACCACCGTCCATCGGTCGCGCCGCGGATCCCTCTTCACTGCGGGGACCCCCTCATCCATCGCTTGCGCCGCGGATCTCCTTCACCTCGCGGACCCCCTCGCCCCTCGCCCATCGCTCGCGCCGCGGATCCCCCTTCACCGCGCGGATCCCCTCGTCCATCGCTCGCGCCGCGGATCCCCCTTTACCGCGCGGATCCCCTCGTCCATCGCTCGCGCCGCGGATCCTCCTTCCCCGCGGGTGACATCACTCCCCCCGCACCGCGGTTCCCCTCCCGCCTCAACCCCCCTGAGAGGTCCTGGGTTAGAACTGACATAGTATACCTACTCATATGTTAGTGTGGACTACCTCTATTTTGAAATTCTACTCTCTACCAGAAACCTATTAATTTTCCACCTAACAAAATCTCATCATTTTACAATATACGATAGCATGAACACGAACCATAAAATGACGAGATAATGCTACCAAATGCTCAACAATTAATTGTTATTTTTCATCAAATTGCAAGTTATTTATATTTTTCCCTTTTCTTCCAGCTGCAATAAGACATGCTTTCAATATATCTTTTCAATTAAGATCGTTGCAACTTAATATTAAAAACCATTGTAGTGGGCCGAAAATTACGAACCATAGCAATTAAATCACTACATGCTGTTTGTCAATAAGAGCCACGTAAAGCTCTCATATTAATACGCAAATTTTGTACAAGACTTTCAGGAATAGTATTTCCTTGCCTTAATCTATCTAAAACAAACGCAAACATTTGGCCGAGTTCGATAATATTCATTAACGAATAAAATAAGTCATTTCGTCGAAATTTGGAATCCTGACATATAATACGTACTTGACAATAATCTAATGGCGTTATATAGTATATTGTCGTGATGGTTCATGAAGTCCATTCCCCGTCCTTTCGGAAAAAGCAAAACCAAGCTAATTATTTAGCTCGAAATTCAATATGCATTTGTATAGGTTCTGTAGTTTTTCGCCACAATGTGTATAACGGAGCATCTTCTACTTCTTTTTCAAAAACAGATTGAACATCAGGTATAATTTCATCAATTGGCTACAAAACTGAAGACGTAATAACAATATCATTATTGCTGTTTCAATATTTAAATTTAAATCTGCAGCATTCTCAATATTCTTATGAATATTTAAATTTAAATCTACTGCGCTCTCAATATTCCTATCATCTATTTGACTTTGTTCATTATAATGCATATGAGGATAGTAGTTATAGTATACTGATTAGTCCAGAGAAAGATAGGGGATGTGTAGGAAGATGTCGGATGCAGTGCATTGTTTCCCTCTAGTAACATCACAAAGCATATCATAATGTTGATGTATGGAACCACTGATTATTGCTTTATTCCCAGAAATTTCGATTAAATCTGTCTTTGATTTGAGGTTTGCACTTCGGATGGAACACAATTATTTACATCAATATTCATGTCATTACCCTGTGTTACAATTACTTGACATATTTGTGAAATGTCAAAATTTGTAACATCAAGATTAATATTAATATTTCGATATAAAGGATTATTTTTTTCCAACCATAATAAAGCAATTGATAAATTTTGCACGTTTATTTGGAATTGTCGGCATCGTTCAACATTCTCCAGTTGTTCATATACAATAATTATGCCTGTTCTTGCAATTGATAATGGTAATTTCTTCTATATCTTGTGCAAATAAAGCTTGTCCTTGAAAACCTGATTGACCAAATCGTCCACCTGATTGACCTGATCGTCCACCTAATTTAATAATTTTTAGAAATGGAATGATACTTAATAAAAGTCTTTGTTCCATATCAATAAATTTCGTGTAACATCTGGAATTTCTTCTGAAAAACATAACATTACTATCATGCTTGTGTTGGAAGCCTTTTTATTAAATTAGCACAACGGAAACATGTAATTATTTCATTTAATTCACGTAGCACACTAGGAAAAATATCTGCTATTGTAACAAACATTTTTGTAACACATAATTGTTTTTTATAATATAATTTTTTTACAAATATTACAAGCGATACCTGCAAAGGACCATATAGTTGAATAAAATTGTAATAATTTATTTCTATGCATATCAATATCAGATTCTTAAATTTCTTGAGAGACCGGTAATATATTAGCCTGTAATGTTTGATTATTGGATGACGTATTAATTATATTTTGGAAATGTGTTGATTATTTACTACAGCAAAATTTGTCATTTTTTGTTATTTACTGTGTAATTGCTTTCTCGTTGCTTCTAATGTCTGTGCATTATCTGTTGATTTAGAAGTTTCTATTGATTTTCTTTTTCGAGAGCACATTTTAGTACAATGTGCGTATCGCTTTTCTACTGTTTCGACCAATATCTTTTCTTTTCTTTCTTCTTTTCTTTCTTATATATATATATATATTGTATATCTGGAGAAGACTTAATATATATATATATATATATATATATATATATATATTAAGTCTTCTCCAGATATACAATATATATATATATATATATATATATTATATATATATATATATATTATCTATTATAAGATATTATTATAACTATATTACTGTGGCGGCTATGTTCTCTCGATGCAGATTCTGGCGCGACCGCTCGGCCCGTTAAACTTATCGGGGCAGATGGACGCGCGACAGGACGGCAACGTCACAATATATATATATATATATATATATATATATATATATATATATATATGTTATCTATTATAAGATATTATTATAACTATATTACTGCGGCGACTACGATCTACCACACATTCAGCGCCTACTGCACTCCAAGTCATGCATGCGCTACGCGTACGGCGGTGCGAGCCCTAAGGCCTTCAGTTCGAGGCGAGCCGACAGATGGTAGCAGAGGCAAACCATTTCGCATAAGAGAATTGAGGCAGCCTCGGTATATAAAACCGCAACAGACTGAATACCGGACGTATTCGGCTCCTAATACTAATAAAAGGTAAAACATCATGGTATTGAATCCAGATGGTAAAATAGTAACAAAATGTCCGGCATATTGGCTATGGGATGAAATGATGGAAGAAGAGAATTTTGAACACGAGGTCGAAGAGGAGGAGATGGAGGAGGATGAGGAGGTGGAAGAACAAGAGGATGTTGTTCTCGGCTCTCCGCCGAGATCACCTTCGTATTCTCCGCCCTCTACTCCGCCATCTACTCCTTCCTTTTCTAGGGATCTAGAAAGGGAAGAGGTTGCCTCATTTGGCTCGTTGCAGTCAGACGAAGAAGAGGACTAGCAATAGCAGTAGCATTATTTTGTTCCGCATTTTGTTCGTTCACTTGTATACAATATGACTGAAATAAATTGTAATTTTATAATTGTACGTGTTATATCTTTTTATGTATCTGCATGTAAAATGAAAAAAATAAAATTGAAAATGAAATTAAAAATAAAATTAAAAACATTAAGACTTTCGAAAGAGTGTATGACGCTCACGCGCCGTGCCCATCTCCACGCGGGCGACGGTGAAAGTCGGGCAACATCGAGAATTCAAATGGATTTACCGATGCCTAGCGGGCCTTTGGCTTATCACACATATTGGATTGGCTTTTGACCGGACAGTGAATGATGAGAGAGAGTATGTGTGTGTTTTAAGTTCATTCAACTTCGCTTACCTTGAATTAAATCGTTATAAGACCATTCTTTTACTATCAAGTTGCAAATATTTTACAATTTTTTTTCACTATCTTATCGACTCAATATTTTACTTTCCACTACCGGCCCCACAATGTATACAGCCATGACTCGTGTGACTCGTGCACAAGAGATTAAAGTTTAACGTGTATCATGTTATCATTTGATCATAATACTCAGTGTTCAAAATTGAAATGATCATTCGAGTTCAAAAAACGCATATCGAAATTCGCATCTTTTCGCTAATAAATTACGAGAATTTAAAATTAACGGGCGTCGAGAATCTTCTCGAAATACTTGTTGTTCGAAAAAAAAGCTCGAACGCTCGAGTTTTCTCGCTTTTTGCCACCAGAAAAAACGCTCGTTATTACCGCTGACAATATTATTGTCAACCGCCGTTAAAATTTACGCCGCTCATGGGCATGCGCGCCCATGCGTCACGATCAGCTGATCGCCAATCAGCTGATCTAAAAAGATTGCGCGCACGAAAAACAAACGACATCCATTGTGATTAACGACCAATGGCATACGCCGCAACAGTGTCACCGCTAAATGATTAAATTAATTGGTCCACGTCGAAGCGGGCCCAAAAATCCGCTCGCTTTATAATGGGCACCGCGCGTGGACCAGTCGAAGTCTTGCACTTTTCGAAGTCTCGCACTTATCGCTGCTCGCAGTACTTTAAACCGCTTAGAAAACCGCATTGTTCAACCGCAAAATACGTCGACCGCTTTGTTTCTCGGACTTCTCTTTATTATTTCGGCATCTAAAATATATGTTCATTTTTTGTATAAATTGTCATTTGTGTGGTGAAAATAAAACTCAAAAACCAAAAAAAGAATTACGTCGTGTGAAGTTCTTGCGTTAAATACTCTGTTCGCGGCTATCCGTCTGCTGCGTGTTCAAAACCTCGCGCTGTCGCAGGAATCCGCGTTCACTCGCGAACATTTTTGGTCCTTCGAGCCGGATTATATCCGCATCCGCAGTTTCGTGGGTGACGTTTCCAGTGCTGTGCAGTGCTGAAACAGACAAACAAATAAGTGAACAATGAGTGCCGACCTGAAAGTACTGTTAGAGGCTCAAACCGATATCCACGGACGAATGTCTCGGTCCGTGGATAACATCCGGAAGATGGGCGTCACCAACATCACCGCCGGGGCCATCCAGGCTCGCCTCACCATCCTCGACAACCTCTGGGCGAAATTCGAGGCTCAACACGAGCTGATACGAGCGGCGCTTAAAGACAGATACATGGAGAGTGAGTACGCCAAAAGTGACTTTATAGATACCGCGGAATGTACGTACGTTTCTCAGCGAAGCACGTTGAGCGACTATGCTGACAGGCTGAGCGCCGAGTCAGGTGTCGCACACAGAATCGAGCCGAAGTCGGAGTCTTCTCCTAAAACCGCGTTGCCGCGTATAAAATTGCCGCCGTTCTCAGGCGCCTATGAAGACTGGCCTTCCTTCCGGGATCTCTTCTTGTCTCTCGTGGGAGAAAATTCGTCGATCTCAAATATTGAGCGGTTCCACTATCTTCGCTCCTGCGTCAAAGGATCTGCGGAGAAATTAATTAGATCATTAACTGTCACAAGCGAGAATTACGACCGCGCGTGGGCGATCTTGGCTAAACATTTTGAAAATAAAAGGGAACTCATGCGTTTAAATTTCTCTACCTTCACTGCCGTCGGAAAGATGAAGTCTGAGTCCGCTGAAGAGCTGAGTCGCGTCCATCACGCTGTCACGGCCACCGTCAACGCGCAGGAGAGTATAGGAAGACCCATCCACTCGCATGGGATGAATCTCCTCAATCACCTAGTGATTGAGTTGTTCGACTCGCGAACACGTCTCGAATGGGAATCTTCCACGAGCGATTCCCTCGACCCGCCAACTCACGAGGCTCTCGTAAACTTCATAAGCAAAAGGATCCTTACTTTAAACGCCGCTAAACCGAAGAACGCCACGAAGAACGCTGGGGAAACCTCACGGTCCGCTAAGTCTCACTTCGTGAGGAACGGGTTCGACGCTTCCAAGTGCGCCGCGTGCAAGGGCAAGCACACACTCATGCAGTGCCCTGAGTTCAAGTCCAAGTCCGCGAGCGAAAGAAAGTCATTCGTCGACACAAGCGGGCTCTGTTTTAATTGCCTCGGAAATCACGTGATGGCGAAATGTCACTCCGTCAAAACGTGCTTTACTTGCAAATCGCGGCACCACACATTGTTGCACGACGCGTACGCGACACCAACATCGACACAAGAGGCAAGCACTTTTTCAACCACACACACTGCACACGATCACAAGGCGACTCTTCTCGCCACGGTGCGCGTCATCCTCAATGACCGCTCGGGACAACCTCACGACGTGCGAGCTCTGCTCGATCAAGGATCCGAGGTGTCTCTCGTCTCAGAAGATTTAGCTCAGCGCCTGCGGCTGGCGCGCACTCACTGCTCAATGTCGGTAATCGGTGTTGGAGCACGGTCAGGATCCACTCGCGGAAGGATCACGCTCGCATTAAAGTCAAAGGCGACTGGAGCACCTCTCACTGTAGTCGCCTACGTCCTTCCAAGATTGTCTTCCTACCAGGGGCCAGCAGTTCGGGGCTCCACCACGTGGAGGCACATTCACGGCCTCACTTTGGCGGATCCACACTATCTGCAGCGAGACCCGATTCATCTTCTCCTCGGCGCCGATGTCTTTTCCTCCATCCTTCTCGATGGACTCCGAAAGGGCCGCGAGGACCAACCCGTCGCGCAGAGGACGACATTCGGGTGGATCTTGTCAGGAGGCTGCGGAGTGGTGACATCTAATGGCGTCGTCAGCTCCCTCCAGTGTACTCTCGACCAAGACCTGAACGATCTGGTTCTAAGATTTTGGAAGCAAGAACGGGAACAGCCTGCTTCCGTCGCCCTCACACCAGATGAAGAACGATGCGAAGATATCTTCAGTCGCACTCACGAGCGCCAAGAAGACGGGAGGTACCAGGTACGACTGCCGCTGGCTGGCTCTCTGCCACCTCTCACCCATACACGAAAATCCGCCGAGCGACTTCTCGCGGCAATGGAGCGACGTCGTTCCAGAGACGATGACTTCGACATGCTCTACTGCGACTTCCTAGAAGAATATGCAAGATTGAAGCACATGACTTTGGTCAATACACCGCTTGTGAGCAATACACCAGTATGCTACTTACCGCATCACGGCGTGCTCCGAACTGCGAGCACAACCACCAGATTAAGGGTTGTCTTCAACGGATCTCAATGCACGCCTGCCGGAGACTCCCTTAATAAGAGTTTGCTGGTCGGAGCTAACCTTCTGCCAACTCTCGCTGATGTCCTGCTTCGCTGGCGCTGGCACCGTTTCGTCTTCGTCGCTGACATCGAGAAGATGTACAGGCAGATTCTCGTGCACCCCGAAGACCGAGACTAGCAGCGGATCCTGTGGAGACGGCAAGGCACCGACAACATCCAGGAATATCGGCTCAACACCGTGACGTACGGATTGGCCTGTGCCCCTTTCCTAGCGATCAGAACTCTTCGCCAATTAGCCGACGACGAAGAGCCCGGAAATCCCAAGGGAGCTGTCGTTTTGCGGCGCGACTGCTACGTTGATGACATCGTCACCGGCGCCAGTACTCTGTCCGAGGCAGTCGAAACGCAGAGGCAGTTACGCCGGCTCTGCATGGCGGGCGGGTTCCCCTTGAGAAAGTGGTCCTCAAATCACGAGCCCATCCTCGAGGACATCCCAAGGGAGCATCAACTCCAGCAGCCTCATCACGATTGGGAGGACGACGCTCATCCAACGCTGGGCCTGCGATGGCACCCCCGCAGCGACTTCTTCACGTTCCGACTTCAGCCTCGTGCAACTGGATCGCTGACGAAGCGACTGGTCTTGGCAGAGACGGCTCGGATCTTCGACCCTCTAGGTTGGTTAACTCCAGTCGTTGCTCGTGCCAAGATTCTCATTCAGTCAGCCTGGATGAAGCACCTGGATTGGGACTCCCCACTGCTTAAGTCAGATGAGACTTTATAGAGACGCCTCCTTGACGACCTTCCGCTGTTGGAGCAGCTTCGGCTAAAACGATGGCTGAATACTGACGAGCAGCCACAAGTTGAGTTCCACGGGTTTGCTGACGCATCGGAGCGAGGTTACGCAGCAGCCGTCTACCTCCGCGTGGCGGGCTCCTCCGCTTCAATCAGTAGCCTGCTTGCTGCAAAAAGCAAGGTTGCACCCATTAAGCCCGTGTCTCTACCGCGTTTAGAATTGTGCGCCGCAGTGCTAGTCACTAACCTGACTTTCCATCTCCGCAAGACCTTAGGCTTGGTTTCAGCTCCAGTCACTTTATGGTCGGATTCCCGGGTGACTCTCCAATGGATCCAGGGTCATGCCTCCAGGTGGAAGACTTTCGTGGCCAACAGGGTGTCCCACATCCAGACGAAGCTTCCAGAGGCACGATGGCGACACATCCCAGGACGAGTCAACCCTGCCGACTGCGCTTCTCGAGGGATTGAGCCACGGGATCTTCTCAACCACTCTCTATGGTGGACGGGACCCCCATGGCTCGTCGAGGATCCGTCGCTCTGGCCACAGAACGACCACGCCATCCAGGACGTCGAGGTGCCGGAGACGAGAGCAATCACTTCTCACTTGACGTCTGCACGGAGGACCGAACCGGAGATCCTCATCAGGTTCTCCGACCTCCATCGCCTCTTGAGAATCACAGCTTGGTGTTGCCGATGGAGAGGCAAACAACCGAGCTCCAAGGCTCACCTCAACCTCACGGCCGACGAGTTGGAGGCGGCCCTGCTCCGTTGGCTCCGCTTGGTGCAATCTCACCATTTCTCCAAGGAGATCACCGCCCTAAAACAGAATAAAGGGTTAGTCAAGGGTCAGCTAGCTAATTTGACCCCCTTCCTCGACATTCATGGAATCCTTCGAGTTGGGGGCCGGCTGAAGCACGCAGTGCTCTCAGATGATGAGCGCCACCCAATCATCGTACCTTCGGCTTCGTGGCTGACACATCTTCTCGTCAGGGCTCATCACAGACGAACTCTCCATGGCGGGGTCCAGCTCACTCTCGGCCTGCTCCGCCTACGATATTGGATTCCTCGAGGTCGCTCCATCGTCAAGAGGGTCATCCACCAATGCGTAACGTGTGCAAGATGGAAGGCTGCAGTGCCGCAGCCCATGATGAGCGACCTTCCGACGGCGCGAGTCGCTCCAGCACGTCCATTCTTGCGGACTGGAATCGATTACGCCGGGCCGATCCTGATCCGAACCACCAAGGGGAGAGGACACAAATCGCACAAAGGCTTCATCGCAGTTTTCATCTGCCTCACTACCAAGGCCGTACACCTGGAAGCCGCGTCGGATTATTCCACGGACGCATTCCTCGCTGCATTCCGGCGCTTCACTTCCCGTCGGGGCCTCTGCGAGGAAGTCTACTCGGATTGCGGCACAAATTTTGTCGGCGCCAACCGAGAATTGCGACTCCTGTTCCAGGCGTCGTCATCCGACGGCCGGCGCATCGCCCACACAGCAGCGTCCAACGGAATACGGTGGAGATTTAATCCGCCGGCGGCACCTCACTTCGGCGGGCTTTGGGAGGCAGCGGTGAAATCCACCAAACACCACCTGCGAAGAGTTCTAGGAGACACGACCCTCACCTTCGAGGAGATGTCTACATTCCTCGCTCAGGTGGAGGCGTGCCTCAACTCTCGTCCACTTCAGGCGCTGTCCGATGACCACGACGACTTAACGGCGCTCACTCCGGGTCATTTTCTAATCGGGGCTCCTTTGCTGGCAGTGCCCGAACCTTTACTGGCAGACGTCAACGTCAACCTCTTGTCCCGCTGGAAACTTCTCCAACGGATGCGCGACCACTTTTGGGAAAGGTGGTCGCGGGAGTACATCAACTCACTGGCTTCCCGACCAAAGTGGTTGAAGGACACAGCAAGTCCCACCGTCGGCGGACTGTGTCTAGTGCGGTCGGACATCACTCCACCAACCCGATGGCCACTCGCTCGGATCACCAAGCTGCACCCTGGGGACGACGGCGTGACGCGCGTGGTCACTGTACGCACCGTATCTTCGGAGCTTGTCCGGCCTCTCATCAAGATCGTCCTCCTGCCTGGAGCCGACACCGCAGCATCAATGCACCCGGATTCGTGAGCGAAACAGAGCACCGTGTTTTATTTAATTTATTTGTTTTTTTTCAATAAATTGTCCGTCCACGGAATTGTTTATCACGGCCGTCGTGCGTTACCTCCGATAATCGCGCCGCGCGCTATCACATTCATCAATCACATTTTTTATATCATCCGAGCCGCTTCATTAACTTTTCTTTCTTCGGACTCCGCGTCAAATTTCACTCATCACTGCATCTCACTTGCGATTGCTTAAAAACCACTGTCACTCTCAACTTTCACTGCACTCACAAAATCATTCACAGTATCACTTTATGTATCTCACAAACACCGCACTACTTATTCTCGCGAAAGAATTATCACAACTGTCTAACACGTGTCTTCTCTTTACGTCACTTCGCATTCCATTCATCACTCATTTCACATCTCTCAATAGCACAGCTCGCGACACCTGTTTGTAACCGCACACACTCAAAAATTTCGTCACGTACTGACGAGGCGGGCGGGATGTTCAAAATTGAAATGATCATTCGAGTTCAAAAAACGCATATCGAAATTCGCATCTTTTCGCTAATAAATTACGAGAATTTAAAATTAACGGGCGTCGAGAATCTTCTCGAAATACTTATTGTTCGAAAAAAAGCTCGAACGCTCGAGTTTTCTTGCTTTTTGCCACCAGAAAAAACGCTCGTTATTACCGCTGACAATATTATTGTCAACCGCCGTTAAAATTTACGCCGCTCATGGGCATGCGCGCCCATGCGTCACGATCAGCTGATCGCCAATCAGCTGATCTAAAAAGATTGCGCGCACGAAAAACAAACGACATCCATCGTGAGACGTCATTGACGACCAATGGCACACGCCGCAACAGTGTCACCGCTAAATGATTAAATTAATTGGTCCACGTCGAAGCGGGCCCAAAAATCCGCTCGCTTTATAATGGGCACCGCGCGTGGACCAGTCGAAGTCTTGCACTTTTCGAAGTCTCGCACTTATCGCTGCTCGCAGTACTTTAAACCGCTTAGAAAACCGCATTGTTCAACCGCAAAATACGTCGACCGCTTTGTTTCTCGGACTTCTCTTTATTATTTCGGCATCTAAAATATATGTTCATTTTTTGTATAAACTGTCATTTGTGTGGTGAAAATAAAACTCAAAAACCAAAAAAAGAATTACGTGTCGTGTGAAGTTTTTGCGTTAAATACTCTGTTCGCGGCTATCCGTCTGCCGCGTGTTCAAAACCTCGCGCTGTCGCAACAATCCGCGTTCACTCGCGAACACTCAGTGTGTATGAAAAATATAAAGAAGAAAACCATGAATCAATGAAGATACAGAATATTATGCATTATTATGCGTAATATATAATGCGTTATTATGTACTACTTATTTTTATAATTTTATTTTTTCATATTTAAATAAATAAACGTCTTATTGTTGTCTATAATTTACCTAAAAAACTTAATGCATTGATTAAACGTGGAAATGATAGATTGCCTATTAATAGCAGGACTGAAGTCGTTTATAAATTATACTATAAAAATTGTAATACGTCATATATTGGCCAAACGAAAAGACATTTAGGCACTCGTGTCAAAAAACATTTTAACGACATTAAATTGCATGAAAGTAATCTTTCTGTAATTAGCAAACATAAATTGGAATTTAATCACGACTTTAATTGGTCAATACCGGTTATTTTTCACAATGAAAAACATGTGAGGAAGAGAGAAATTGCTGAAATGTTTTTTATCAAAAGTTTGACAACATTATTAACTTACAAAAGGACATTGAGAATTTAAACAATATTTATGATAGACTAATAAAGTTTGTTTTGTCTTTCTCTGTTTCATGGAGAGGTTGATATGATGAAATCTTGACACAGTGAGTTCCTTATTTCTCACAATATAATAGTTAACTAAGATATTGTATATAATTTTCTGTTCACTTTTTATTTGAAATTACTGTGATTTATTTTCTGTTTATAATACTGGAAACAATTTTGAGTTCACTTGTTAAGGACCAAAATCCATGGTCGGAACGTTGTGATACATTGTCAACCAAAAATTGCCAGTGTGGTCGATTTAAATTTCGTCTTTTATTTTATCTACTGGCGACAGGAATTTAACGTTAAATAAATAAAGCTTTTTTCAATCTGTTGCACACTATTCACAGCTTTGTTTTTCATTTATTTGTTTTAACTTACTAAATTTTACTAGTCTTATTAATCTTATTTGCTTGTAGAGTTATTTGTTGCACATTCAAATAAGGATTTTCTTGAATACAAAATCTAATGGACGCTATCAATTCATTGAAGCGATGATGTTCTATAAAAATGAAGTGTAATTCTTCTTCTGTTAATTAAATAATCCCGTTTAATTTAATTATAAAGTAAATTAATTTGTAACGATGCGCCCGCGCCTCGTTCCTATTTGTCGTTATTTAATAAAATATAATTACTTCTTTATTCGCTTGCTTAACCGCACCCGCTAACTTCCCGCTATCTCGCTCACAACCATGCATGCTCGTACGCTTCCTCGCTCGCACGCTCGCTGTCTCGCTTGCTTTCATCGATTGCTCTCATCGCTTTGCGCTTGCTGTCTCGCTCTCTCCCTCTCGCTCTGTCCGAATATTCGCGAATTTTCGCAGTCGTGCCCCATCTGAGTGATTCACCAGGTAGGGGAATCTCCGGCCGGTATACGAGCCGACACGACCAGTACATCGAGGCCAGATCCTGACCAGATCTCGCCCGGGCCGAGGTGCTCCTCAGCTCGACCGGGTGTCTCCAGTGTCGGTCATCCCATCCCGCTCGAGGCGTTACTCGATCCGCCGGGTGTCTGCGGCTTTCTGAAGCCGATCCTGGTTGAGGTGTCTCTCGACTCCCGCCGAGTAATTCCGAATCCTGTACCATTCCCGGTCGAGGTGTTCCTCGATCCACCGGGTGTCTCCGGTTTTCCCGGATCCAGTCCGAGACGACTTATCGTCCGATCCACCGGGTAACTCCGGTTTCCCTGTACGCAGTCTCAGTCGAGGCATTGCCCGACTGCATGGGGTGTCGCCGGCATCTCTGAGCCGTCCTGACAACCAGCCCCGTCGACGATACAACACTAGTCCTAGTTTCCGTGTCCGTCCCGAGTACCCGTCACGTTTCCGTAGATTAAGTCCGCGTTTCCGTGATCGTCCGATACTAGTTATACGCGTTTCTCGTCTATCCGTTGTATATTACTTACCCGCGCAAGACTTACCGTTTTCGTTTGTACACCGGATATTATTTTCAAGTTTAATTATTGTACGCACAATCACATCGACATTTATACTCTCGCATACACATCTTGTACATAATACATTCATTCAATAAAAACACATCTAGTTTTAAGATAATGTTCGCACAAGTTGATTTATTTCTCCCCCTTTGCTCGAATCCTGGCTATCCGACGAGCCGTTCCGGGGCGTCAAGAAAAGTGGACCGTTTCAAATTATTTTGCATTAAACAACTGAGTAATTGAAATAACTGAAAGGATGACCGGAGGATTTCCCGAGCCCCGAGGAAGTCAGGCGGGGCAAGGGGCGTTTGCTGCCGAGAGTATTTCTCTTTGCGGCCGAATTTCCGGGACCCATACAGCAGAATTACGGCCGTGATAAGAATCGGCCCGTGAAGGGCGCGACACGGCCCTGCGCCAATTAGATTCGGCGAGGAAAATCGGGGGAAACGATCGCCGACGTTTCTCCCGCGGATCTCACGCACCTCACTGTTCGGCGGACTAGCGACGCAAAAGGACGCAGATCCCGTTGAGAATACCGAGAGTTTTTTCTGTTGACGATCTTCAAGGACCATTCTGGTGAGACGATCTTTCTGTAAGGCCAACAATTTCGCTGCCGCTCTGGTGAATTGTGTCGGGCCCTCGATTTTACGTATCAGATAATATCGATTATTCGCGTTTGTCGCACGTGGTCCATACGCCATTAACGTCTCCGTTCTTTCGCGATTTTGGGAAACACGCGAATAATAGAGGGACCGAGTGATTCGTTCGAGCTTTTGTTGCAGAACCGCTGCTTCCCCGGGGAACGCCTCCAGTCACCGTGTCATATTTCGCGTTGTCGTATATTGTAAATTGTCCGCGTTTTCGTGAGATCTATCGTCGTAGTGAGCTTATTTCGTCGTTGTTAGCATAATCTGTGCGTTTCGGCTGTCGTAGTTTGTCGGAAAATTTTTATGTTTCGACCGAAACTCGTCGTATTAACGTAACGTCGTTGTATTGCGCCGTACGCCCTGCCGCATTCCATCGCGCGGGGCTCGCGAAGTATCGATTGCTATCGGGTAGATCTCGGGCGGGCGAGAATAGTATCGCGAGTGCGATTAATTGCACCTTCATTAACCCGTCGGCTAATAATCTATTTGTCTTTCCCGGCTTTTCACAATAGACACGCATCGACCGCGTGATCCATGCTCTGTCTCGCTCGCTCTTGATCGCGGCCGTGCGCATCGATAGCGCTGTCCTTGTCTCGCTCACGGGACTCGCCGCCGTAATATAAGACGCCGTAAATAAAACAAATTTCACCGAATTGCGACTGGTTGTGCGCGTGAAATTATGTCGGAATGGCAACCATATGATTAAATACATTTTTTATTTTATTCGATTTTCTTTTCTCGACGAAATATATGTTACGAATTTTTATGATTACTAGTTTTCTCTCAGTGTTACAACCGTTCTCGACCTCCTCTCCCCCGCTCTCCGCGAACTTCACGCCTCTACCGACATCGTTTGCGTGAGCTACCGAGATTTCGGGCCGTCACGATCGGCCCTTCGATTTTTTTTGCGATTAATTTCGCGCGGCGCGGATATTCGGATGCCTGGCGTTCAGAAATTTTTGTTCTTTTTTTTTGGTGCGATCGCCGAGTTGACGGAGGGTGATCGTGCCGAAGGTGTGCCGTGGACCAACACCATCGGTTCTCTTAATAACTTGCCCGTTCAGAAAAAAAATAAGAAATTTCACGGTCACAAATTGGCGCCCAACGTGGGGCCCCTTAAAAATTAATACGGGATGTTCGAAAAGATTTCCGTGTTGAGAGAGCGAAATTTGAGGATCGAGAGCGGTATTTCTGAGAAAATTGCGAATATATTTGAACATATTTGAATTTATTTTGTGTCTGCCTATTATTGAATTTATGTGAAGATTATTTATTTTGATGAGATTATTGGATGAAACTGTAAATATTATTTGCTCTGTAATATTTATTTGTGGAATGGTATTAATATTGAATTGTGCCTTATGATATTAAGATTTGTATTATTCGATATTATTCGGATTAGATCAATGTTATTATCGATCATCGATTGAAAGACATTTCTTTCGCGATATCATCGTGTTGATTTCGAACGTATTGAACATGTATATGACCGAATATAATCGATCTTGTTATTGAATGATTCGTGCTGTCGATAATTTGTTATATCGCGTCTGTCTCCGCTTTCGTGTTATTTTTTTTGTTTATTCCATTCGCTATTATTTGCGTGAATGTACGGGAACGTGTCAATTACACGACGGTTACTTCTTCATGTTATTTAAATATACATTGATTACGGGATTCTAATATTCTTTTCGCTTATGTTTTTGCTGTAATTTTCGGTTTTTGAGATCGCGTAATTGAGAAATAGTCAAAATTTTATTATCCTCGCGTATATCCAATTGTATCGAATTTAGTATTACCGTTTATTATTCGTTTCCGAATTACGCCGTGGATTTCAATTTTTTTTCTTGTTTTGTCACATGGGATAAGGTCACGGGATATGTATTTTCCTTTTCTCTTCTTTGCGTTGAAGAATTGCTTGTACAAAATTAGAGATTGTAACGATGCACCCCCAGTGCACGTTACGAATTCCCGGAACAAAGCTACCGCCCGAGAAAAGATCCACCGAGCAAAGGCAGAGGCGCACCGCGCCGAATTTCCGTTAAAATTCAAACATTTCGAACGGATTAAAATCGAACCAAGGAAAGCCGAAGGCGCCCGATTTACCGTATCGTTACCGTTTTTAATCTCTCGTTGGGGGGGGGGGAGGCACCTGTTTTGTACGCCGGCGCGAGACTAATTAGCCGGGGTATAAAAAGGGCCCTCGAGTAAATCTAAAGACAGATTCCGATTCCGCTTACTCCAAGCCAATAATCCAGATCACAATCCACTCCTAGAAGCAAAGCCAGCCGAGCCCCGAACAGAAGGTAGAGAGTACTCTGCCTCAGCTGTGTTTTCGCAGTTTCGGACTTAGGGCCGCGCTTCCTAGACTCAAACTACTCTGCCTAGGGAAAACCGCGCTGGAGCGTACTCCGGCACCGTCGAAAAATCTCGACCCCGGCAACACATCCCGCCACCCTACCGCCGTTGCAAAATATCAAGAGGTAGAGAGCCGAGCTGCCTCCAACGGGTGTTCTCGTTCGCCCGGCGGAATCCCGTGACATCCATTCCTCGCGGAAACGTTAGAAAAACGAATAATTTAAAGCGACATCCGAATATCGCCCGAATATAGACCGTTATACGAGCCGAGATACACGACTCGCGAGGGCATTGCCCTCAATCAAAATAACAACACAGCTGACGCACGGGTATATACGACGGGCTTTAAACGCATTCCGATTCCCGAACGGTGCGATATATTGACGATACCAAATTACCGCATTATATATAAAAACAATACCGTTCTACCGAACTGCACTAACGATACCGAATTACCGCATCCACGCTATCGAGCTACCGTTTTTCCTTATATACCAAGCTACCGATTATACCCCGGATACCGTCGCCCTCGATTGATTCTCACGCGCAAAATTCATACCGAAAATCACGCCGCACCCGTTCTTACATTTACGCACACGTTCTCCCATTTACGCACCCGTTCTTACATTTACGCACACGTTCCGGCAATTATACACACACGCTCTTGACTTTAGTCACTTATACTGCACCCACATCTTTGTATTCTTTTCTTTTTTTTTGTAATAAAGACATTTTTCTTTTCTCTGAGCACCGCGCCTGATTATTTAGCTTGCCTATCCGAAATCGCGAATCCTGATCCCGACTGCGGTTATCCGATACCGTTTCCGCGGAAGTCGTCCGTGACAAGATTTTAGTTCTTTTCGGACTTTTTCATTCGCTTTTCGTCACCTTTGAAATATTGCTAACTTTATTATTTATTAGATGCATTCTCACTTCTGTTCGTTGCTCTTACTTTTCCTTTCTGGCAGTATCGTCAACATTTAATTAAATCAATCACACCTTAATTTTTGCTCATTTTTTTTACATTTTCTCTTTATTTTCATTTTTTCACTCGCTCTATCTTACAGAGAACATTGAATAAATAAATTTAAATTAGTTCTTGTATCCCGTGTTTCTTCGATATCCCATGGGACATTTGTGGAGGTCACCCAACATTAAATTGAATTATTTTCTTTTCTGAAATTTGATATCTTTTGATGTGAAAATTTTTAAACTTTTGTATATTTTGATTGCTTGTCGTGCTAATCCTTACTTCTCTTTATGGGCATTTTTGTATTTTTATTTAAATCATATTTTGTATTGAATTATATTGTATTACTTGTGTTGAAATTATATTGTATCTTCGTATGTCCCGCGTGCGCATGGTCATGGAATTTCGGGCATTCGGTACTTTGATGAAGTGATCGCATAATTGACGCATTTTGGCTGATGATATTCAGCGAATTTCGCGTATTGCTTGGGTTACGTTTGCTCCAGAATTACGCTACAGGATTTTTGCGCTGTCTTCCGGTTATTTGGCGGCCGTGATTGCATTTCGTTGCTGGTACGGTTTCTAGCGGACGTGATCGCGAAAGGCGGCGGAAAAATTTTCTTATCTTTATTAAAGATTAGCGGAGCCTTTCGTGCGCGTTCCTCGAACTTGCTACTCGCGTGCCAATAGTTAATCAGAGTATTTTGGGGACCTCACGGCACGTACTGGCTGTCGATCTTTTGCTCCTATATCGAGCCTTTTGATCGGTCGGCTCGCGAATCAGAATTTTTTTTTCTTCCTCCCTCTCTTTGAAATTTCCCTCGCGATGTCGGAATTAAAGTGGATTGACGAGCTGTCGGCGGCCGAGTTGAAGGCCGAACTAGAGAAATGCGCTTTGCGATTGGAGGGTACCGAAACTATCATGAGGGCACGTCTTGCGCGTCATGAGCGGTACCAGACTCTCGGCCTAGACCCCACGCACTCGCCTACGTATAGCGAATTGGAACTTTTGGCTCCTCTCGAGACCGGGGCTGTGAGACCGGATAGCCCCAGCGAGCGGTTCGATATGGGGGCCGGGTTACGTGGAAACCTCCATCTCGGGGGAGCGGATCGCGCGACGGCCAGGTTATCCAAGCGTCGCGCCTCCTCGCGTTCAGTCACGATTTACGCCATCCCTGCTGTCGGAGAAGGACCGCGCGGACGCGCCATCGGGAAATAGCCGCCCGTTTAACCGGCGTACGTCGTCCGTGATGGACGTATATAACATCATGCAACGATGGAATTTAAATTTCACGGGGGCACGCAGGAGTGACGCGGAAATGTTTCTCATGCGAATCGAGGAGGGACGCGCGTTGCTACCGGTTAGGGACGAAGATTTATTGAAATCTTTGCCATTTTTCTTATCGAGTACCGCGTTGTACTGGTTCCGGCATAAACGAGCGAAGTTGCACTCGTGGCGGGAGTTCGTTGCCGCGTGGCGCGCCCGGTTCAGAAACTCGGATTTTCAGTTCGCATTACGGGATGAGGCTGCTCGGCGGACTCAGGGAGAACATGAGCCTTTCGCGGAGTATCTCACATATATGTTAGCTCTTTTTGATCGCATGAGCCCGCCGTGGAGTCTGGACGAACAGCTGGGGTACGTGTATCGCAATATGCTGCCGCGCTAAGGACCGCGGTAGATCGTGAGGACATTCATGATTTCGCGACTTTGGAGTGTCGAGTGACGCGCGTGGAAAGAAGTTATGAGGCCGCCAAAACGCATCGCGTGCCTCCGACCGCGGAACAGTCCATCTTCCCCGAACTGGCATACAGGTCACCGAAAAAAGAACAGCGAACTGCAACGGTTGCAGTTGCTGCCGGCGTTGATGCGCGCGAACCGCAGAAGGGGAAGGCGTCCGGAAAATCGCGTAAAAGCACGGCGATTGCAACCCTGCAGCCGATCCGGCAATTGAGACGGCCACCGTCGCGACGACTGCAGGTTCGCGCGTTAACATCAAATGTTGGAATTGCGAGAAAACGGGACACGTTGCACGCGAATGTAAAGAACCGCAGCGCTTGCATTGCTACCGCTGCGGGAAAGTGAATTTCACCGTCAAGACGTGCCCCTCATGCTTGGGAAACGAAAGAGGGAGTCAGTAGGACGGGTCTCTGCGATTCCTGAAATTGCAATAGGGATCCCGATACCAGATTGTACCGGCAGTTCGTACGGTGCTCTTGATTGCTCCCGGTTAACGCCGTTATTGTATTTTAAAGTATTCGTGCAGGGGCGACCCCTCGTCGATCCCGGTTCGAACCGTACGATCTTTGGTCGGGAAGGAATCAAAATTATATGACAGTTTAGGATACCAACTAGGCAGAATAACGGGTCGCGAATTCTTACCGTTAACGGCCAGATCGCCGAAATACGCGAAGAGGCGGAAATATCGCTCATGTTAGAGGATCGAACGTGTGATATCACCGTAGGGTTATTGCTGACTTTGGTTGTTCCGTGCATAGCGGGGTTGGACTTACTGTGTCGATTAGGCGTTAACATAAGTTTCGCGTCCTCAAGGTGGTATTTTGAGGACGAGCCTAAAATCAACTATCCATTTGAGTCGCGAGAAATTCTCGCAAAAACGTGCTGTGCTGCGCTCCCCGAATTAACGCTCTCTGAGCAAGACCGACTTAAAGAATTTATCGCAAAAAACGTACCGGAGACCACCGCTAGTTCCGGTTACTTCTCTCATCAAACATAAAATCGACGTCAGTCATCACGCGCTCGTCAGACAGAGGTGTTATCTCGTTTCGCCGAAGGTCCAAGAAGTAATTCGCGACGAGGTAGACAAAATGTTAGAGGCCGTTATCATTGAGTCATCGTTTAGCGAGTGGTCAAATCCGATAGTGATGGTAAAAAAGCCGAACGGTAAATATCGCTTCTGTCTCGATTTTAGGAAGGTTAACAGTCTTTCCAAGAAGAACGCGTATCCGCTGCCGAACATGAACGGCATCTTAGATAAATTGAGATCCGCGCATTATTCTCGACGATCGATTTAAGCCAGGCGTATTTTCAAATACCTTTGGCCAAGGAAAGCCGAGAGATCACTGCGTTTAGCGTTCCGGGAAAAGAGTTGTATCATTTCACCCGGATGCCGGGTGATTGACGTACCGCGCGACCTCCCGAAACATGTTCGGCCAAAAATACGCGACATCAAGTTGCTGGTACATTTTCTCTACGCCAAAATGTCCGGCCTGAGGATCGTCGTGTGCCTCGCGCAAGGCCTCCCCGCCTCCAAGATACGGACTAACAGGGGCGCCCGCGACTTTCCAGCGCTTATTAAATAAACTTATCGGACCAGAAATGGAACCACACCCGTTCGCGTATCTTGATGACATCAGCGTAGTTGTAACGCCAACCTTCGAAAAACATTTGGTATGGTTGAAACGCGTATTGGACCGGATTTCGGCTGCCGGTCTCACGATAAACCCGGAGAAGTGCGAGTTTTGTCGCTCGCAGGTTCGTTATCTGGGGTTTGTCGTGTAAAGGGACGGCTTAACCGTAGATCCAGAGAAAACGCGCCCGAAAATGGAATATCCACCACCAACAAACTTGAAACAGTTACGTCGTTTCCTGGGCATGTCATCGTGGTACCGACGCTTTATACCGAACCATTGACGCGTCTTTTGAAAAAAGGAAAGCGCTGAGAATGCGGGGAAGACTAGTGTCGCGCCTTTGAGCAGATTAGGTCTCGTTAATTGTCGCGCCTACATTATCGTGTCCGGATTTTAACATATCGTTCGTCGTGCAGACCAACGCGAGTTCCGTCGGAATTGGTGCTGTTTTGACGCATAATATTGACAACACGGAGCACATCATCGCGTTCGCGAGCCGTGCGTTGTCGAATCCTGAGAAGAAATACTCGGTTACGGAACAGGAGTGTTTAGCCGTAGTTTGGGCCATTAAAAAGTTCAGGCCATACTTAGAGGGATACCAATTCACGGTGATTACAGACCATAGCAGCTTGCGATGGCCCATAATCTGAAGAACCCGACAGGTAGACTCGCGAGGTGGGCATTAGAGCTCCTCAAGTACGACTATAACATCGTGCATCGAAAAGGCGCCCTGCATCATGTATCGGACGCGCTATCGCGTATGTATGAGAGTGACACCGAAGTGACGACGATAGCGGTCGCGCAAATAGATCCTATCGCGAATACAGCAGACGCGTGGTATCGTAAGGGTTTTGGAGAGATTTCGGACGGTCATAGGCATTTTACGGATTGGCGGATCGTGAACGGACAGCTGTATTATATGAGGCCCAAACCGGTAGTATCGGAAACAGTAGAGGATCTCGACCGATGGAAGTTGGTGTTGCCGTCAGAGCTGCGCGGGGAGGCCTTGCGCGAGGCACACGATGATCCTCAGGCCGGACATTTGGGCGTAGAGAAAATGTACCAGCAACTTGGTGTCGCGTATTTTTGGCCGAACATGTTTCGGGAGGTCGCGCGGTACGTCAAAAGGTGCGATGTCTGTCTCAACGCACTAAAGTAGAACAGGCTGGCCCCGCCGGTCTTATGGGATAGCGCATAATCGAAAGGCCATGGTAGTCGCTGCCGATATCATGGGTCCGTTCCCGCGTAGTAAGTCCGATCATCAGTATGTTTTCGTGGTTCAAGATCTTTTTACTAAGTGGATTGAGTGTAGCGCAATACAGGCCGCGAACGGTCAAAAGATTTGCGAAATGTTGAGTGACGTCATCTCGCGTTTGGGCGCGCTGAGGTTTTTGCTGACGGACAATGGAACGGAGTTTATTAATCGGACTTTGAAAGCGTTCGCGGACGAGCATGGAATTACCCACACGACCATCCCTCCGTATCACCCGCAAGCGAACTCCGTGGAGCGCGTAAATCAAGTACTAAAGACGATGATAATAGCCTTCCTAGAGCGGGATCATCGAGAATGGGACCAACACCTTAAAGATTTCCGCTTCGCATACAATACCGCACACCATTCAGCCATAGGCGCGTCACCGGCTTTGTTAAATCTTGGCCGTGAGTTGTCGCCGGCAAATTCGTTGCGCGCTCGGAACACGGAAACCGCGGAGGTCGAAACACGGGATCCCGCGGAATGGTCGGAGCGAATGCAGAATTTGCAGTCATTGCAAGCGTGGGTGTCGGAGAATTTGGAGCAGGCGTACCAAAAGCAGTCATTGCAGTATAACCTTCGACGACGCGACCGTACTTTTCGCGTAGGAGATTTAGTCTTGAGACGACAACACGTATTGTCGTTTGCGGCGCAAAACGTAGCCGCAAAAAAATTGACACCGAAATTCCACGGCCCGTTTAGGATTAAAAAGCGATTGTCGCCCGTAGTATGCGAGCTTGCGAGTTTGGCCGGAATCCCGGTTGGAAAAGTTCATGTTAAAGATCTAAAGCCCTATCACCCTCCTGATCCTTCATAGATAGCTACCGATGGACCTGATGAATGCGAAGGCAGTGACCAGGACCAACCTGGAAGAGGTCCAGCGATTGTTGGGAAGCCGCTACCGGCGGGATAGGGGGACGCAGACGAGCCCGGCGTCCTCCCGCGAAGTTGCGGTGGAGGCGATCCCGGCAACCAGGGAGCGGGCCTCCCAAACAGAGGAGCGCTACGGGACCGTCCGCGGGGCCGATCGCTGCTGGAATTGCCAGGCGGTCGGCCACCGCTATTCAGAATGTCCCCATCCCGCTCCTTCTGTTATGGGTGCGGGCGGTTCGGAGTAACTATGAGGGTCTGCCCTCGCTGCGGGGAGAATTGGCGCGACCTGGGTCCGTACAGGCCGGAGAGCAGCCACCACGTCGGCCGATTTAACCGCGCAGAGTGAGGAAAAACCCAGACTGCGACCGATCAGCTCACGAGCCCCGGCCGGGAGACCCGTCGGGTCGAGGACCCCGCACTTACTGCCGCGGAGGACCTTGGAGCGAGAGGCGTCGGTTTTTCTTTTTTTAAATAAATTATCTTTGTAATTTACTTCGGAATTAGTGTACCCTTTCACCCCTTTCCTCTGCGAGTTACTTGCGAGCGTGCGCCGACTATCATTTAGTGTACTCGTAATTGCGTTCCGTTATTCGTCGTTGTATCATGAGCAGTGACTGGCTAAGGCCGATCCGAGAGAGGAGCAACCCTGGATGCCGCATACGCGGCTTGTCGTCTGGAAGGCTGACCCAGAGTATAAGGTAGAGTACTTAGGCGAAGTTGGTGGCTGTCGACGTTCGTCATAGCCAAGACCTCCTCGGTCCTCCCCGAAGAGGGGGAAGTTGTGACGTGACGCCTGTGCGTGGTTCGTTACGGGGGCAAAGTGCCCGACCGAGAGAGCCTTATTCGGGACCTGCGTCCTTCCGCTATGACGAAGGAACGGTCCTCTTTTGCGATTTCTCTCTCATGCGTTTTCTTTTTGTGTACGCGCCTTTGCGCGCTCGTTTTGCGTTTGCGTTTCGTGTTGGCCTTTTCAGCGGATTTGGTATCGTTTCGTCTCAACCGGTCGTCGGGAGGAGGACAGCGGACAGGATGTGAGGAGATGCAGTGAGGACGGAGGTTCCGCCGACTAGAATGGAGCACATCAGGTGAATCAATTTTGTTAATTCATCTTAATTCAAATTTGTTCCCTGCTGCGAACACATGCCGGCCCCCCCGATTTATTTCTTTTAATTACCGCAGCTCGGAAGAGGAGGCTCAAAGAAACTTAGAGAGGATGCGCACTCCACATGACAACATCCCCGTGGGAGACCTCAATTCGGAGCGGCATCGCGAGGACCCCGACCGGAACCGGCCCTACACTCGGGGCCGGGAGTATAACGGGAGTCACTCTGTGGAGATCACCGTAGGATTTCCCGAACCCCGAGGAAGTCAGGCGGGGCAAGAGGCGTTTGCTGCCGAGAGTATTTCTCTTTGCGGCCGAGAATTTCCCATACAGCAGAATTACGGCCATGATAAGAATCGGCCTGTGAAGGGCGCGACACGGCCCTTCGCCAATTAGATTCGGCGAGGAAAATCGGGGGAAACGATCGCTGACGTGTCTCCCGCGGACCTCACGCACCTCACTGTTCGGCGGACTAGCGACGCAAAAGGACGCAGATCCCGTTGAATACCGAGAGCTTTTTCTGTTGACGATCTTCGAGGACCATTCTGGTGAGACGAACGATCTTTCTGTAAGGCCAACAATTTCGCTGCCGCTCGGGTGAATTGTGTCGGGCCCTCGATTTTACGTATCAGATAATATCGATTATTCGCGTTTGTCGCACGTGGTCCATACGCCATTAACGTCTCCGTTCTTTCGCGATTTTGGGAAACACGCGAATAATAGAGGGGCCGAGCGATTCGTCCGAGCTTTTGTTGCAGGACCGCTGCTTCCCCGGGGAACGCCTCCAGTCACCGTGTCATATTTCGCGTTGTCGTATATTGTAAATTGTCCGCGTTTTCGTGAGATCTATCGTCGTAGTGAGCTTATTTCGTCGTTGTTAGCATAATCTGTGCGTTTCGGCTGTCGTAGTTTGTCGGAAAATTTTTATGTTTCGACCGAAACTCGTCGTATTAACGTAACGTCGTTGTATTGCGCCGTACGCCCTGCCGCATTCCATCGCGCGGAGCTCGCGAAGTATCGATTGCTATCGGGTAGATCTCGGGCGGGCGAGAATAGTATCGCGAGTGCGATTAATTGCACCTTCATTAACCCGTCGGCTAATAATCTATTTGTTTTTTCCCGGCTTTTCACAATAGACACGCATCGACCGCGTGATCCATGCTCTGTCTCGCTCGCTCTTGATCGCGGCCGTGCGCATCGATAGCGCTGTCCTTGTCTCGCTCACGGGACTCGCCGCCGTAATATAAGACGCCGTAAATAAAACAAATTTCACCGAATTGCGACTGGTTGTGCGCGTGAAATTATGTATAAAATGGCAACCATATGATTAAATACATTTTTTATTTTATTCGATTTTCTTTTCTCGACGAAATATATGTTACGAATTTTTATGATTACTATTAGTTTTCTCTCAGTGTTACAACTTTTCTCGACCTCCTCTCCCCGAACTCTCCTCGCTCTCCGCGAACTCCACGCCTCTACCGACACTGTTTGCGAGAGCTACAGAGATTTCGGGCCGTCACGATCGACTTTCGGATTTTCTTTGCGATTAATTAGCGTTTCGCGCGGCGCGGATATTCGCGCCTGGCGCCCAGAAATTCTTGTTCTTTTTTTTTGATGCGACCGCCGAATCGACGGAAGGTGATCATGCCGAAGGTGTGCCGTGGATCAACACCATCGGTCCTCTTAATAACTTCCCCGTTCAGAAAAAAAATAAGAAATTTCACGGTCACATTACATAAATAATCTTTTTCTGCGTAATCATAACTTGTATGAATAGATTACTTGGAAGAATAAGGTTTAGATGTTGCATGAAAGTAGGAAAAGAGTAACATCATATTTGTAAAATTGGAAAAATATTTGAAGTTTTGGGAGGATGTACTATATATATTGATGCTGCCTTATAAAATAATATATATTACGATACGCAACAAACTTGTATTAAACTTTTATGACGATTATATTTTATTATTTATTCATTACATATTATATATATATATATATATATATATATATATATATATTGTTATAGTCCGAGAGACTATAACTTATTATACCATTATAATAGAATATATAATAGAACATTCGCGAACCGTGCAAAACCGCCATCTCAGCAAACCACGCGCGAGAACGCTCGCCGGAAACGCGAAAGACACTAACGAAGGGATCCGACTTTGAACCTCCTTCGCTTGCATTTGGACTTTGGACGCCACGAAGAACCCCCATGACCATACATGGTCATGTCGCTAGGCGATCCCCTCCAAAACACCCCCGAAACCGAGGAAATAAAAGCCGTCCACCGCGAATCCGCGGCGGACAGTCGTTAATTATAAATCAAACAACTAGTGCGAGACCGAGGGCTAACCATTATATAGTATGACGAAACATCCGACGAAATTGATAAACACCCTAAATCTGAGAACGAAGCGATTTAGAAAAGGACGACGAAGAGAGGGCTCAAAAGAAATTGACTAATGTCGAATAAATGAATATATTTGTATAAAAGAAATTTATAATAAAAGTTGCACAAAAAATCCAGGAATTAACTTGAAATTCCCGGCTATCCCACACCCTGTGCCGCGTCCGGCACATTTCTGGTGGCAGCGGTGGGATAGCCGAGATCGAGGACCATCCTGGATCCTTAACGCCTGCAACAAAAGAAAATACAAAATTAACAAACTGGAAAGAGCAACTGCTATATTAAAGCAGATAGTCTCAACCAGCACGCAACACACACGGACGACAGTGATAAGAAAATCACCACGGCCAAGCAACTGAAAGCCGAAAGGAAACACCAGCGCTCAAGGACCAACGTCGATCCACGGCCAAGGCAATGCAACGTAGACGGACAACGCATCGCCGACGGACAACGTATCAACGCGGGACAACGACCCACCAGCAGCATCAACAGTCGAGCGATACGATAAGCGACCCGATAAGTTACGACCATGCGAATCACCGTACTACTACTGTAAGTCGAACTTTATTTAAATGTCAGCACCGTCAAAACAAGTAAAATTTAAGAGTCCGCGATTTCTGAGCGTGCCAGCACGATTGGCAAATAGATTCGGAACTGTAACTCCGATACGAGTAGCAGAAGAGGCTGCTTGCGATATTCGTAGAAGCGTGCGAAAAAATTTAGAAAAACATTATTCGAGTTCTAATTCATCCGAGGAACACGAACCGAGTAATAACGATAATTCGGTACAAGACGGACCAAGTCGCGTTACAGTACGAAGAAATTATTCACCGATATCAGTTGATATTAGTTTATTCGAGCCACGTGCGCAAGTGAATATGGAAAACGAAGCCGTCGATAGAGAAATCGAGCGCATGCGAGCGCAACAGGCCGAACTAAACGCAGCCGCGGCCTATGATGACGCAGGTCAGCCGGCCGAAGGAACGAGTAACGTATTACTCGCCGAACTCGTACACAGTTTCCGCGAAATGCAAACCGAAATGCAGTACATGCGCGAACAAATGCGAGAGATACAAACCGCACAAGCAAATTTAAACGAAACGCGAGTAAATGCAAACACTGTCCCACTCGACGTAACGTACGGACGCACTCAACGTGATATACGAAACCGACGTAGCGCAGCCCCGCACTATGTATCATTAAAAGAAGCGCGAACAATGATTCCCGAGTTTGATGGGACGACGCGACATAGATTACAGGAATTCTTGAACGCTTGTACGTACGCGGTACAAAATATTAATCCCGCGGACGAAGAATCGTTAATACAAGCAATGTTATATACTAAATTAAGAGGTAAAGTCATGCAAGATTTCGAAACGCGAGATATCCAGACATTTGAAGAATTAAAAACACAACTCGAAACTTGCTATCAAGCGAAGCAAAGTACAACACACTTACAGATAGAATTTAATTCTTTAAAACAAAAGTCAAGCGAAACCGCCCATGCATTCGGCCAACGTGTCGATACGTTAGCCATGAAACTATATGAGTCCATGGTGGAAGGAGAAGAACGGCCTCCTTCATTTAAACAAGCAATACAAGAAACTATTAAAAAACAAGCGCTAATAAATTTTCAAATCGGATTACGCGATGAATTAAAAATTCTTGTGCGATCACAAAGATATACTTCGCTCCAAGAAGCGATAAATGGCGCGAGCGCGGAGGAGAAGCTTATCGGCCCGTCAGTAACACGAGCATCCGACTTCTCCTATAAAAATAAATTCGACGTTAAAACGCGACCAACTCGAGATACTAACATACAATGTTATAAATGCGGAAAATCTGGACACTACGGACGCGATTGTCGAAGCAGTAATAAATATACATTACCAAAACCGGAAAAATCCACGCGAATAAATACTTTGAATAAATTTTGCAAATATTGTAAAAAGACAGGACACACCTGCGAGGAATGCTGGAGCCTGAACGGACGTCCTAAAATAAATAACACTAATAATAACCGTAATTCTAAGCCGGTTAATCAAATAAACATAAAGAAAGCGAGCGTGAGCAAAGGACTCCGCATAGACAGAGAAAAAAGAACACCGACTCCCCAAGTGATAGCGAAGAAGAAGAAGAGGAGGAAGCGAGAAGGAAACAACCGCGACCTGCCTTAGAGTATTGCGTGACGCATATAAAAAACACGCACACAGCCAAAGACGAGCTACTGCAGGTATCACTATCAATCCGTGAAGTAAAAGGCGAAACGTTAAATATGCTGTACGATTCCGGATCAACAATTTCCCTAATTAAATTGAAAAATTTAAAGGACGATACACCTGTATACGAAAAGAAAATTGCACTCACAGGAATCAGGGGACATAAATTATACACACTAGGGAAAATGTACGCTACAATTATACTCAACAAACGTGCTATCAAGCATGCATTTTATGTCGTAAAGGATGACATAGCAATAGAGCATGAAGGAATTTTAGGAATAGATTTCCTTAAAAAACAAACAGCAGCCTGCGATTACAAACGAAACCAAATAAAAATAAAGGATAGTATATTAAAATTACATCCATGCAGAAAAATAATTCTGAAACCTCGCAGCGAGACAATTATTAAAGCAGCTGTAAATCAGAATCATATAGGAATAGTCCGAACAAGCGAAGCAGCCCCAGGAGTATATATTGAAAACGGCCTGGTGGAACCAAACAATTCTTCATGTCCTGTGATAAACACGACAGACAAAGAGATCGAAATGCCCACTCCAATAGTCACACTAGAAGACATGGAGGAAGATACAGAGCAAATAAATAAAATAGAAACAAAAGGGAAGGCTAAAAATACTATTTCTCGTAAACAACAAATTTGACAACTACTGCGAACTCAACATTTAAATAAAGAAGAAAAACGAACACTGTTAGAAATCTGTGAAGAATACAATGAAATATTCCATCTAGAAGGAGAACCACTGACATGCACCGCGACGGTCGAGCATGAGATAAGCACGCGTGCCGACACCGCGCCGGTGAATGTAAAACCATACCGATTACCCGAGAAACATAAGGCGGAGGTAAATCGGCAAATACAAGAAATGCTGCAAAATGAAATTATCAGGACAAGCACGAGTCAATGGAACGCACCATTATTAGTAGTGCCAAAGAAAGCAGATGCATCAGGAAAACCGAAACTCCGAGTAGTCATAGACTTCCGGAAATTAAATGAATTAACCATAGGCGACTCATTCCCGTTGCCTAATATTACTGATATTCTAGATCAACTGGGAAATGCAAAATATTTCAGTACATTAGATCTAGCGTCAGGATATCACCAAATCCCAATGGCTGAAAAAGATAAAAATAAAACAGCTTTCTCAACTCCCTACAGACATTACGAATTCAATCGAATGCCGTTTGGATTAAAGAATGCACCAGCGACTTTTCAAAGGCTGATGAATTCAGTGCTAATGGGAATACAAGGACTTAGATGCCTGGTCTACCTTGATGACATCATCATATACGGATCAAGTTTACAAGAGCACAACAAGCGATTAAAAGAAGTTATGCAAAGACTGCGAAAAACTCACTTAAAATTACAGCCAGACAAATGCGAATTTTTACGCAAGGAGGTAATATATTTGGGCCATATTATTTCCGAAAACGGAATATCTCCAGACCCATCGAAGTTAACAGCAATAAAAGAATTTCCGACGCCGAAAAAAGTCAAGGATATTCAATCCTTCATAGGATTAGCTGGATATTACAGAAAATTCATCGAGAATTTTTCAAAGATCGCAAAACCGCTAACAAAATTAACTAAAAAATCGGAAAAATTTATTTGGACAATGGAACAGCAAGCAGCATTTGAAACATTAAAAGAGAAACTAATGACTGCACCAGTGCTGAAATATCCTGATTTTACAGAAGAATTTATTGTGACCACTGATGCCTCCGACTATGCGATCGGAGCAGTGCTATCACAAGGAGAGGTAGGCAACGACCGACCGATTGCTTACGCCAGCAGAATATTAACAAAGGCGGAGCAAAATTATAACACTACGGAAAAAGAATTATTGGCAATTGTATGGGCTGTTAAACATTTTAGACCATACATATATGGAACAAAATTTAAGATTATCACGGACCATAAACCTTTAATATGGTTGTTCAATGTAAACGACCCCGGATCGAGATTAATCCGATGGAGATTAAAACTCGAAGAATATGATTACGAAATCATACACAAGGCTGGAAGAGCAAACGCAAATGCCGACGCCTTAAGTCGCAACGCGATACCAGGACCATTGCTAGAGAAGGATAAAGAAATTCTAAAGATAGAAGAAGAAGAAACAGATACTGATAATATAACCACATACACAGAAGAGAAAAAACAAATATTATCAGAGTATCATGATGCATCTATAGGAGGGCATCAAGGAATTGAATGAACGATTAAAGAATCCGCTTACAACATAATTGGAGAGGATTAACTAAAGACGTAGAACAATATATCGCGAAATGCGAATCGTGTCAAAAAAATAAATTATCAAGAAAAAATAAAGTTCCCTTAATAATTACCGACACGCCTAATAAACCATTTGAAAAATGCGCGCTAGATATAGTAGGACCGCTAACTATTACTAATAATGGAAATAAATATTTATTAACCTTCCAAGACAATTTAACTAAATTTAGTAAAGCTATTCCGATCCCAAATCAAGAAGCGAATACTATCAGCAAGGAATTTGTTACAAAGATAATTCTTGAACACGGAATACCGGAAAAAATTTTTGACAGACCAAGGACTAATTTTATGAGCGAGATCTTTAAAACACGTGCAACTATTAAAATAAACAAAATACAAACAACCGCGTATCACCCAGAGAGTATGGGCGTTAGAACGATCGCATCGAACGCTAGCAGAATATTTAAGACACTATATAAATGAGGACCAAACAGACTGGGACGAATGGATACCGTTCGTGATGTTCACGTATAATACGACGCCGCACACTACTACAGGATATACACCCTTCGAATTGATGTACGGACATCAAGCCGAAATTCCGACAGCGTTAACAAAACCGCCTAAACCAACATATAATTATAATGACAATAAAAAAGGGAAGGAAAACGATACGCATGCACACCAACAAATTGAAACTATTTATAGAACACTAATAAACACAAAATAAATACACACTAATAATAAATAAACTCACTTACCCATGTGGGCGACCATGTCCACGGCCTGCGGGGTGCAATCGCTCCGGTAAACGCAAGGCCGCAGCAAGGGCCCTTCCCCTGGGCACCACGTTTTGGCCACCCCGGCCCAGGCCACCACCCGGCCCAAACGCAGGAGATCCTACACTCGCTGATGCGCCCGCATAGCGCCCAGATCCTCAAAATTTCGGGCCTCCTCCGCACGAAAGATTTCTAAGAAATCCCATTCCCACTCAAAAACTCACGAGCGAGAGGAACCATCTCCTCAACTACACGCACGCCGGAATCAAAATTTACGGTGACTCGTAAAGATAACGGGCCACGCAAATATACCCGCGCACAGGCCTGTTCGAACCAGTCGCGCGTAAAGGCAAGCCACCGGATAAATCCCGCATTCGAGGCAAATCGGCCTCGCAAACCTCAATGTCGTCACACGGAACTTCTTCCGACGAAGATGGATAAGACGACATTACCAAAATCTTTTTTTTAGTAAACTGTCCAACGACTAGCGAGAGACTGAAGCTCGCGAAGGGACATAATACATAGCAGAGCTAAGTTGAGAAAGATTAAAACTAATCCCACACTGATAAAATTAGCAAGAAATAAAAAATATGATACTCACAGAGTGTATAATGCAATACCTAACATATATTCTTACAGAGCACTGATATGGGAAATCAGCCCCGTTTCACTAGGGAAGACGAGAACCGTCTTCCGTTCGAGATCCTAGAATTCAGACACAACCCGGGGATCTACTATGAAAAACTCGGACATCTATATCAAACCGAGCAAACCTGGAAATTAGTCATCAAATTCGACATAACGGAATTAAATGATCGAACCTGGCAAATCAACCAATATATTAAACAAACTAACGAAATGTGCAAAGAAATAAAACCAGAAAATAGCATAAAACAAACGTGCGATAATTTAAAAAATATTAATAATGATTCAAATAATCTAGATAAAATAATAACATTAATAAATACATTATATAAAGTTAAGTCAGATAAACGTAGAGGCTTAATCAATGGCGTAGGCTCTATCACAAAAATCCTATTTGGAATAATGGATGAAAATGACAGAAAATTAATAAACGAACAAATAGGATTATTAGAAAACAAACAACAATCTTAAAACACGTCGCAAAAAACCAAATTAAAATTTTAAACTCCACCATAATACATCTAAACAAATTGGAAAATATTAGATTATAATGGAAAACTAATTAATCACTATATTAGAGATTATACTACACGAGAAGAAATAGACGAACATTTTACGGTAATAATAGCAATGATAAATAATTTAATAAGAGATGCGAAAGATATCTTGGAATATCTAACATATATACGTCAGGGTAAAATGCATCCATTACTAACACCCATAACTGACATTATAAACCAACTAAAGGAAGCCGTACTTCAATTACCACGAGGCTCATATTTCCCCTTTGCAATTAATCAAAATGAATGGGTAACGATAGAAATTTTATAAAAATAAATGCGTATTGCGAAAAATCGAAAATATATACAATATTAAAATTCCCCATCATTACGCAACCTATGTACGAAATTTTTAATCATTCCGTTACCAACAACCGACTATAAAACAAATTTGCTTATATAGAAATAGAGAATAAGCTAATGATTGTAAATAAAGAAATGCGTACCTATTTAAGTTTAACAAAACAAGATCTAACTAATTGTATAAATAAAAATAAACAATACATATGCGAAAGCAATCATCCGATATATCACTTAAATATAAATACGCCGTGCGAAATAAAAAATATGTATACGAAACAGATTATCGAGAATATTGTAACGTAAAACACGTAACAGTAAACCATACGATATGGATTGACTTACGTCAACCACACTCCTGGCTATACTCGACAGCATCCGAACAGCAAGCCACAATAAAATGCGAGAAGCACCCTGATTATAAGAAAATAATCAGAAATACAGGTCGAATCACCCTACGTGACAATTGTAAATTGATGTCGACAGACATAATATTACAGACTAAAACAATTACATATACTTCAGAAATCGAAGAATTTCAACCCGAATATAATATAACAATCTTTAAAGATAACAACTATACAAACGACACACAAAAACTTAAAAACATAATAAATAATCCAACAGAGCTAAAAGAACTAAATAACAAGTTAGAAAAGATAAATAAAGATTTAAATAATAACGAAATAACTTCTTTAAACAAAAAAATTTATATATCCAATGGCTTCCAGTGGAATAACCACTATAATTATTATAATAGTAATAATATGGATAATTATCCAATATAAAAAGAAGAAATCTAAAAAACCGACTGTTACAATAATAGACGAAACTGACAAAACATACGGAATGCCTAGACCAATATTAAAACGAACTAAGAGCACACGATTTTAGAATAAATAAGTTTAATTTAAGAAACGATTATAATGAATATTGTACACGCGAAATTATTGTATTTAAAATAAGGATAGGCATATACACATTTAGAAGATAGAAAAACTTCGTTTGCAACCTCCGTTTTTCTTTTCCAACGGGGGAGGGATGTTATAGTCCGAGAGACTATAACTTATTATACATTATAATAGAATATATAATAGAACATTCGCGAACCATGCAAAACCGCCATCTCAGCAAACCGCGAGAACGCTCGCCGGAAACGCGAAAGACGCTAACGAAGGGATTCGACTTTGAATCTCCTTCGCTTGCATTTGGACTTTGGACGCCACGAAGAACCCCATGACCATACATGGTATGTCGCTAGGCGATCCCCTCCAAAACACCCCCGAAACCGAGGAAATAAAAGCCGTCCACCGCGAATCCGCGGCGGACAGTCGTTAATTATAAATCAAACAACTAGTGCGAGACCGAGGGCTAACCATTATATAGTACGACGAAACATCCGACGAAATTGATAAAACACCCTAAATCTGAGAACGAAGCGATTAGAAAAGGACGACGAAGAGAGGACTCAAAAGCTGACTAATGTCGAATAAATGAATATATTGTATAAAGAAATTTATAATAAAAGTTGCACAAAAAATCCAGGAATTAACTTGAAATTCCCGGCTATCCACCTGTGCCGCGTCCGGCACAACAATATATATATATATATATATATATATATACACTACTCAAAAAAATTAAGGAACAAAAATTTTAAAAATTTTTTGGGTCATTTTTGAAGCGCTGTAACTTCTAGACAAATGATCGTACAGAAACGAAAAAAAAAGCATTTCGAAGCTTGAAATCTCTAGTTTACAAGCCTTACATTGAAAAATTTTTTTGGAGCTTCCGTCGAAGAGCAAACAAAAGAAATATGTCGAAACAAAAATTTTCGAAATTTCTTTTCAACTTTAAATGCATCCAGGACTTGAAAAATTTTTTGGGACTTTTTCAATCCAAGGTCAGAAAAGCCTGATATTTAGCTTTCGCTTTTTGAACGAACTCTGTAAGACCATTTGTTCCGATGATATCGACGATTGAGTGAAAAGTGACCATTTTGTCTTTAATCTCTGATATCTCATGAACCAATAACGCTACAGGAAATCTAAGGACGGTTCTGAAAACTTGAATAAATTCTCTAAAAGCACTGTTCATTGCGTTTGAAGAAAAAAATTTTTTTCACCTCTCACATTGGTTTGAAAAAAGTACAAAAAAGTGACTTTTTTTGCTTTTTCAGTGAAGCTACTGCACTTTTTGGCAAATAATCCAAAAAAGGCTAATGTTTTCAAGTTTTTTTTAAGCTTAA
>NW_020229375.1:107539-129733 GCF_003227725.1 Camponotus floridanus
TATTTTACGTATGAAGAATCCAAAGAAAATTTTAGAAATTCAGATTTAATTAAAATAAAACATGCTGCAATTCTGTCATTGTATTAAATTTCTAATCTTAAACAAAATGAAATTTAAGTGAAATTTGGCCATTCCTAGTTTAAAGAGAAAAAAAAAAGAAGTTAAAAATTCGGAAACTATAACAGATATATATACATATATTATACACTACTCAAAAAAATTAAGGAACAAAGAATTTTAAAAAATTTTTTGGGGTCATTTTTTGAAGCGCTGTAACTTCTAGACAAATGATCGTACAGAAACGAAAAAAAAGCATTTCGAAGCTTGAATCTCTAGTTTACAGCCTAATCATGAAAAATATTTTTTTGGAGCTTCCGTCGAAGAGCAAACAAAAGAAATATGTCGAAACAAAAATTTTTCGAAATTTCTTTTCAACTTTAAATGCATCCACGGACTTGAAAAAATTTTTTGGGACTTTTTTCAATACTAAGGTCAGAAAGCCTGATCATTTAGCTTTAATTCGCTTTTTGAACGAACTCTGTACGACCATTTGTTCGATGATATCGACGATTGAGTGAAAAGTGACCATTTTGTCTTTAATCTCTGATATCTCATGAACCAATAACGCTACAGGAAATCTAAGGACGGTTCTGAAAACTTGAATAAATTCTCTAAAAGCACTGTTCATTGCGTTTGAAGAAAAAAATTTTTTTTCACCTCTCACATTGGTTTGAAAAAAGTACAAAAAAGTGACTTTTTTTGCTTTTTCAGTGAAGCTACTGCACTTTTGCAAATAATCACAAAAAGGCTAATGTTTTCAAGTTTTTTTTAAGCTTAATGTATCCCAATAGCCCTGTAAAATTTCAATGCGATCGGTTCATTCGTTTTTCTTTCCCGAATGATCAAACTTTTGAAAAAAATTAAAGGAACACGTTTATCACCCTAAAACATCAATTAATGATTATCAACATGGAAAAAACATTTTTTTCCTGTTTTTCCTCTACGATTTCACATTCATCACTTGTGAAATTTGGAAAAAAAAAATTTCTAAAAAATTTTTAAAAATTCTTTTTTTTCTCATTTCTTTATCAAATTTGACCGCCACCATTAGCATTACCCAAAGCGTACCACGTGGAGGTTGGATGGTCGGATTTACGCTTCTTGTGTGTTGTGTGTGTGTGTGTGTGTGTGTGTGTGTGTGTGTGTGTTTCGATTCTTAAGGATGTGAGACCCCACGGCTCGTCAGTTCCGCGGTATTTAATGACTCCAAACTCAATCCCTAAATGTGTGTTCGTGCGTGTGATGTTAATATCGGGTGTTGCCACCTCTTGCACGAATCACTGTCCTCAATCGCTCTGCCATATTGATGCATCGTCTTATCGCTGCCATTGGAATAGTCCGCCAGATGCGCTGAAGTGCTCGTTCCAATACAGCTATAGTCTGCAAACCCGGATACTCCCGTCTCAATCGGCGTCCCATCATATCCCAGACATGTTCAATTGGATTTAAATCAGGACTCATTGCTGGATGCCCCAAGACTGTGATTTGATTATCTGCTAAAAACTGTCTTGTGATGTTAGCCGTGTGAGGGCGAGCATTATCCTGCATGAGTATAAATCCTCTTGAACGTTCTCGGAGAGGCAAGACGATGGGTTCGAGAATTTGATCGATGTATCGCCTAGCATTCAAATTCCCTCGGATTATCACTAACGGGGTACGCCTCCATCGTGAAACTCCACCCCAAACCATTACCGATCCTCCATTGAAGGCGGGCAATAGGTTGAACAAAGTTCTGCTGAAAACGTTCCCCACGACGACGCCAAACTTGAGGTCGTCTATCGTTACCGAATAGGCAAAACCTAGACTCGTCTGTGAACAAGACATTACTCCATGTACTCCATGGCAAATGTTGACGTGCGTAAGCTAAGCGAGCTTGGCGATGTCTTACATTCAATATGGGAACACGGTTTGGATGTCTTGCTTGCAGTCCCGATTCACGATGACGATTTCTAACCGTTTGGTCTGAAATGTTACGCTGTTGTTGTTGTCCTGGTTGTTGCCGTTGTTGTTGTTGATAACGTCGATTGGGAAAGTGCCGAGCAATAGAATTTGCATGAGCAAACGGTTCTCTCCGAACGTGCCGAATAATTCGTCGATCGTCCCGTGGGATAGTCACACGACGTCGACCTTGTCCAGGTCGACGACTGTATGCCGCAGTTTCTTGATAACGCGTGTAGGCGCGATGCACAACGGACTGACTAACACCCATCATGTTACCTACTTCGCGAAAACGATAACCTTCCTCGACGAGAGTCACTAGCCGAGCGACTTCGGGTTCTGATAAATGCCGTCTTGGCATGATTGAGAAAAAAAAGACTAAAAGTTTATTAAAAAATTTTCAGTCTTTTTTGATAAAAAAAGTGTGTAGTACTGTATACAGTTACAGTATACCCTAAGCTGTTTCCCGCTGAGTGTTTACGCATTCGAAAGTTATTTGGTAAACAATATTTTTTAGCTTGCAAATCTTACAGGTGATCCTAAAAAACAGTTTTTTTCAAAACTACACTTTTTTTTTATCAAAAAAGACTGAAAATTTTTTAATAAACTTTTAGTCTTTTTTTTCTCAATCATGCCAAGACGGCATTTATCAGAACCCGAAGTCGCTCGGCTAGTGACTCTCGTCGAGGAAGGTTATCGTTTTCGCGAAGTAGGTAACATGATGGTGTTAGTCAGTCCGTTGTGCATCGCGCCTACACGCGTTATCAAGAAACTGCGGCATACAGTCGTCGACCTGGACAAGGTCGACGTCGTGTGACTACCCCACGGGACGATCGACGAATTATTCGGCACGTTCGGAGAGAACCGTTTGCTCATGCAAATTCTATTGCTCGGCACTTTCCCAATCGACGTTATCAACAACAACAACGGCAACAACCAGGACAACAACAACAGCGTAACATTTCAGACCAAACGGTTAGAAATCGTCATCGTGAATCGGGACTGCAAGCAAGACATCCAAACCGTGTTCCCATATTGAATGTAAGACATCGCCAAGCTCGCTTAGCTTACGCACGTCAACATTTGCCATGGAGTACACGGCGATGGAGTAATGTCTTGTTCACAGACGAGTCTAGGTTTTGCCTATTCGGTAACGATAGACGACCTCAAGTTTGGCGTCGTCGTGGGGAACGTTTTCAGCAGAACTTTGTTCAACCTATTGTCGCCTTCAATGGAGGATCGGTAATGGTTTGGGGTGGAGTTTCACGATGGAGGCGTACCCCGTTAGTGATAATCCGAGGGAATTTGAATGCTAGGCGATACATCGATCAAATTCTCGAACCCATCGTCTTGCCTCTCCGAGAACGTTCAAGAGGATTTATACTCATGCAGGATAATGCTCGCCCTCACACGGCTAACATCACAAGACAGTTTTTAGCAGATAATCAAATCACAGTCTTGGGGCATCCAGCAATGAGTCCTGATTTAAATCCAATTGAACATGTCTGGGATATGATGGGACGCCGATTGAGACGGGAGTATCCGGGTTTGCAGACTATAGCTGTATTGGAACGAGCACTTCAGCGCATCTGGCGGACTATTCCAATGGCAGCGATAAGACGATGCATCAATATGGCAGAGCGATTGAGGACAGTGATTCGTGCAAGAGGTGGCAACACCCGATATTAACATCACACGCACGAACACACATCTTAGGGATTGAGTTTGGAGTCATTAAATACGCGGAACTGACGAGCCGTGGGGTCTCACATCCTTAAGAATCGCAAACACACACACACACACACACACACACACACACAAACACACAAGAAGCGTAAATCCGACCATCCAACCTCCACGTGGTACGCTTTGGGTAATGCTAATGGTGGCGGTCAAATTAGATAAAGAAATGAGAAAAAAAGAATTTTGAAAAATTTTTTAGAAATTTTTTTTTTCCAAATTTCACAAGTGATGAATGTGAAATCGTAGAGGAAAAACAGGAAAAAAATGTTTTTTCCATGTTGATAATCATTAATTGATGTTTTAGGGTGATAAACGTGTTCCTTTAATTTTTTTCAAAAGTTTGATCATTCGGGAAAGAAAAACGAATGAACCGATCGCATTGAAATTTTACAGGGCTATTGGGGATACATTAAGCTTAAAAAAAACTTGAAAACATTAGCCTTTTTGTGATTATTTGCAAAAGTGCAGTAGCTTCACTGAAAAAGCAAAAAAGTCACTTTTTTGTACTTTTTTCAAACCAATGTGAGAGGTGAAAAAAAATTTTTTTCTTCAAACGCAATGAACAGTGCTTTTAGAGAATTTATTCAAGTTTTCAGAACCGTCCTTAGATTTCCTGTAGCGTTATTGGTTCATGAGATATCAGAGATTAAAGACAAAATGGTCACTTTTCACTCAATCGTCGATATCATCGGAACAAATGGTCGTACAGAGTTCGTTCAAAAAGCGAATTAAAGCTAAATGATCAGGCTTTCTGACCTTGGTATTGAAAAAGTCCCAAAAAATTTTTTCAAGTCCGTGGATGCATTTAAAGTTGAAAAGAAATTTCGAAAATTTTTGTTTCGACATATTTCTTTTGTTTGCTCTTCGACGGAAGCTCCAAAAAAATTTTTCAATGTAAGGCTTGTAAACTAGAGATTTCAAGCTTCGAAATGCTTTTTTTTTCGTTTCTGTACGATCATTTGTCTAGAAGTTACAGCGCTTCAAAAATGACCCAAAAAATTTTTAAAATTTTTTGTTCCTTTAATTTTTTTGAGTAGTGTATATATATATATATATATATATATATATTGTTGTGCCGGACGCGGCACAGGGTGTGGGATAGCCGGGAATTTCAAGTTAATTCCTGGATTTTTTGTGCAACTTTTATTATAAATTTCTTTTATACAAATATATTCATTTATTCGACATTAGTCAGTTTCTTTTGAGTCCTCTCTTCGTCGTCCTTTTCTAAATCGCTTCGTTCTCAGATTTAGGGTGTTTATCAATTTCGTCGGATGTTTCGTCGTACTATATAATGGTTAGCCCTCGGTCTCGCACTAGTTGTTTGATTTATAATTAACGACTGTCCGCCGCGGATTCGCGGTGGACGGCTTTTATTTCCTCGGTTTCGGGGGTGTTTTGGAGGGGATCGCCTAGCGACATGACCATGTATGGTCATGGGGGTTCTTCGTGGCGTCCAAAGTCCAAATGCAAGCGAAGGAGATTCAAAGTCGAATCCCTTCGTTAGCGTCTTTCGCGTTTCCGGCGAGCGTTCTCGCGGTTTGCTGAGATGGCGGTTTTGCATGGTTCGCGAATGTTCTATTATATATTCTATTATAATGGTATAATAAGTTATAGTCTCTCGGACTATAACATCCCTCCCCCGTTGGAAAAGAAAAACGGAGGTTGCAAACGAAGTTTTTCTATCTTCTAAATGTGTATATGCCTATCCTTATTTTAAATACAATATATTTCGCGTGTACAATATTCATTATAATCGTTTCTTAAATTAAACTTATTTATTCTAAAATCGTGTGCTCTTAGTTCGTTTTAATATTGGTCTAGGCATTCCGTATGTTTTGTCAGTTTCGTCTATTATTGTAACAGTCGGTTTTTTAGATTTCTTCTTTTTATATTGGATAATTATCCATATTATTACTATTATAATAATTATAGTGGTTATTCCACTGGAAGCCATTGGATATATAAATGTTTTTTGTTTAAAGAAGTTATTTTCGTTATTATTTAAATCTTTATTTATCTTTTCTAACTTGTTATTTAGTTCTTTTAGCTCTGTTGGATTATTTATTATGTTTTTAAGTTTTTGTGTGTCGTTTGTATAGTTGTTATCTTTAAAGATTGTTATATTATATTCGGGTTGAAATTCTTCGATTTCTGAAGTATATGTAATTGTTTTAGTCTGTAATATTATGTCTGTCGACATCAATTTACAATTGTCACGTAGGGTGATTCGACCTGTATTTCTGATTATTTTCTTATAATCAGGGTGCTTCTCGCATTTTATTGTGGCTTGCTGTTCGGATGCTGTCGAGTATAGCCAGGAGTGTGGTTGACGTAAGTCAATCCATATCGTATGGTTTACTGTTACGTGTTTTACGTTACAATATTCTCGATAATCTGTTTCGTATACATATATTTTTATTTCGCACGGCGTATTTATATTTAAGTGATATATCGGATGATTGCTTTCGCATATGTATTGTTTATTTTTATTTATACAATTAGTTAGATCTTGTTTTGTTAAACTTAAATAGGTACGCATTTCTTTATTTACAATCATTAGCTTATTCTCTATTTCTATATAAGCAAATTTGTTTTTATAGTCGGTTGTTGGTAACGGAATGACATTAAAAATTTCGTACATAGGTTGCGTAATGATGGGGAATTTTAATATTGTATATATTTTCGATTTTTCGCAATACGCATTTATTTTTATAAAATTTTCTATCGTTACCCATTCATTTTGATTAATTGCAAAGGGGAAATATGAGCCTCGTGGTAATTGAAGTACGGCTTCCTTTAGTTGGTTTATAATGTCAGTTATGGGTGTTAGTAATGGATGCATTTTACCCTGACGTATATATGTTAGATATTCCAAGATATCTTTCGCATCCCTTATTAAATTATTTATCATTGCTATTATTACCGTAAAATGTTCGTCTATTTCTTCTCGTGTAGTATAATCTCTAATATAGTGATTAATTAGTTTTCCATTATAATCTAATATATTTTCCAATTTGTTTAGATGTATTATGGTGGAGTTTAAAATTTTAATTTGGTTTTTTGCGACGTGTTTTAAGATTTGTTGTTTGTTTTCTAATAATCCTATTTGTTCGTTTATTAATTTTCTGTCATTTTCATCCATTATTCCAAATAGGATTTTTGTGATAGAGCCTACGCCATTGATTAAGCCTCTACGTTTATCTGACTTAACTTTATATAATGTATTTATTAATGTTATTATTTTATCTAGATTATTTGAATCATTATTAATATTTTTTAAATTATCGCACGTTTGTTTTATGCTATTTTCTGGTTTTATTTCTTTGCACATTTCGTTAGTTTGTTTAATATATTGGTTGATTTGCCAGGTTCGATCATTTAATTCCGTTATGTCGAATTTGATGACTAATTTCCAGGTTTGCTCGGTTTGATATAGATGTCCGAGTTTTTCATAGTAGATCCCCGGGTTGTGTCTGAATTCTAGGATCTCGAACGGAAGACGGTTCTCGTCTTCCCTAGTGAGAACGGGGCTGATTTCCCATATCAGTGCTCTGTAAGAATATATGTTAGGTATTGCATTATACACTCTGTGAGTATCATATTTTTTATTTCTTGCTAATTTTATCAGTGTGGGATTAGTTTTAATCTTTCTCAACTTAGCTCTGCTATGTATTATGTCCCTTCGCGAGCTTCAGTCTCTCGCTAGTCGTTGGACAGTTTACTAAAAAAAAGATTTTGGTAATGTCGTCTTATCCATCTTCGTCGGAAGAAGTTCCGTGTGACGACATTGAGGTTTGCGAGGCCGATTTGCCTCGAATGCGGGATTTATCCGGTGGCTTGCCTTTACCGCGCGACTGGTTCGAACAGGCCTGTGCGCGGGTATATTTGCGTGGCCCGTTATCTTTACGAGTCACCGTAAATTTTGATTCCGGCGTGCGTGTAGTTGAGGAGATGGTTCCTCTCGCTCGTGAGTTTCTTGAGTGGGAATGGGATTTCTTAGAAATCTTTCGTGCGGAGGAGGCCCGAAATTTTGAGGATCTGGGCGCTATGCGGGCGCATCAGCGAGTGTAGGATCTCCTGCGTTTGGGCCGGGGTGGTGGCCTGGGCCGGGGTGGCCAAAACGTGGTGCCCAGGGGAAGGGCCCTTGCTGCGGCCTTGCGTTTACCGGAGCGATTGCACCCCGCAGGCCGTGGACATGGTCGCCCACATGGGTAAGTGAGTTTATTTATTATTAGTGTATTTATTTTGTGTTTATTAGTGTTCTATAAATAGTTTCAATTTGTTGGTGTGCATGCGTATCGTTTTCCTTCCCTTTTTTATTGTCATTATAATTATATGTTGGTTTAGGCGGTTTTGTTAACGCTGTCGGAATTTCGGCTTGATGTCCGTACATCAATTCGAAGGGTGTATATCCTGTAGTAGTGTGCGGCGTCGTATTATACGTGAACATCACGAACGGTATCCATTCGTCCCAGTCTGTTTGGTCCTCATTTATATAGTGTCTTAAATATTCTGCTAGCGTTCGATGCGATCGTTCTAACGCGCCATTACTCTCTGGGTGATACGCGGTTGTTTGTATTTTGTTTATTTTAATAGTTTGCACGTGTTTTTAAAGATCTCGCTCATAAAATTAGTTCCTTGGTCTGTCAAAATTTTTTCCGGTATTCCGTGTTCAAGAATTATCTTTGTAACAAATTCCTTGCTGATAGTATTCGCTTCTTGATTTGGGATCGGAATAGCTTTACTAAATTTAGTTAAATTGTCTTGGAAGGTTAATAAATATTTATTTCCATTATTAGTAATAGTTAGCGGTCCTACTATATCTAGCGCGCATTTTTCAAATGGTTTATTAGGCGTGTCGGTAATTATTAAGGGAACTTTATTTTTTTTTGATAATTTATTTTTTTGACACGATTCGCATTTCGCGATATATTGTTCTACGTCTTTAGTTAATCCTCTCCAATTATGTTGTAAGCGGATTCTTTTAATCGTTCATTCAATTCCTTGATGCCCTCCTATAGATGCATCATGATACTCTGATAATATTTGTTTTTTCTCTTCTGTGTATGTGGTTATATTATCAGTATCTGTTTCTTCTTCTTCTATCTTTAGAATTTCTTTATCCTTCTCTAGCAATGGTCCTGGTATCGCGTTGCGACTTAAGGCGTCGGCATTTGCGTTTGCTCTTCCAGCCTTGTGTATGATTTCGTAATCATATTCTTCGAGTTTTAATCTCCATCGGATTAATCTCGATCCGGGGTCGTTTACATTGAACAACCATATTAAAGGTTTATGGTCCGTGATAATCTTAAATTTTGTTCCATATATGTATGGTCTAAAATGTTTAACAGCCCATACAATTGCCAATAATTCTTTTTCCGTAGTGTTATAATTTTGCTCCGCCTTTGTTAATATTCTGCTGGCGTAAGCAATCGGTCGGTCGTTGCCTACCTCTCCTTGTGATAGCACTGCTCCGATCGCATAGTCGGAGGCATCAGTGGTCACAATAAATTCTTCTGTAAAATCAGGATATTTCAGCACTGGTGCAGTCATTAGTTTCTCTTTTAATGTTTCAAATGCTGCTTGCTGTTCCATTGTCCAAATAAATTTTTCCGATTTTTTAGTTAATTTTGTTAGCGGTTTTGCGATCTTTGAAAAATTCTCGATGAATTTTCTGTAATATCCAGCTAATCCTATGAAGGATTGAATATCCTTGACTTTTTTCGGCGTCGGAAATTCTTTTATTGCTGTTAACTTCGATGGGTCTGGAGATATTCCGTTTTCGGAAATAATATGGCCCAAATATATTACCTCCTTGCGTAAAAATTCGCATTTGTCTGGCTGTAATTTTAAGTGAGTTTTTCGCAGTCTTTGCATAACTTCTTTTAATCGCTTGTTGTGCTCTTGTAAACTTGATCCGTATATGATGATGTCATCAAGGTAGACCAGGCATCTAAGTCCTTGTATTCCCATTAGCACTGAATTCATCAGCCTTTGAAAAGTCGCTGGTGCATTCTTTAATCCAAACGGCATTCGATTGAATTCGTAATGTCTGTAGGGAGTTGAGAAAGCTGTTTTATTTTTATCTTTTTCAGCCATTGGGATTTGGTGATATCCTGACGCTAGATCTAATGTACTGAAATATTTTGCATTTCCCAGTTGATCTAGAATATCAGTAATATTAGGCAACGGGAATGAGTCGCCTATGGTTAATTCATTTAATTTCCGGAAGTCTATGACTACTCGGAGTTTCGGTTTTCCTGATGCATCTGCTTTCTTTGGCACTACTAATAATGGTGCGTTCCATTGACTCGTGCTTGTCCTGATAATTTCATTTTGCAGCATTTCTTGTATTTGCCGATTTACCTCCGCCTTATGTTTCTCGGGTAATCGGTATGGTTTTACATTCACCGGCGCGGTGTCGGCACGCGTGCTTATCTCATGCTCGACCGTCGCGGTGCATGTCAGTGGTTCTCCTTCTAGATGGAATATTTCATTGTATTCTTCACAGATTTCTAACAGTGTTCGTTTTTCTTCTTTATTTAAATGTTGAGTTCGCAGTAGTTGTCAAATTTGTTGTTTACGAGAAATAGTATTTTTAGCCTTCCCTTTTGTTTCTATTTTATTTATTTGCTCTGTATCTTCCTCCATGTCTTCTAGTGTGACTATTGGAGTGGGCATTTCGATCTCTTTGTCTGTCGTGTTTATCACAGGACATGAAGAATTGTTTGGTTCCACCAGGCCGTTTTCAATATATACTCCTGGGGCTGCTTCGCTTGTTCGGACTATTCCTATATGATTCTGATTTACAGCTGCTTTAATAATTGTCTCGCTGCGAGGTTTCAGAATTATTTTTCTGCATGGATGTAATTTTAATATACTATCCTTTATTTTTATTTGGTTTCGTTTGTAATCGCAGGCTGCTGTTTGTTTTTTAAGGAAATCTATTCCTAAAATTCCTTCATGCTCTATTGCTATGTCATCCTTTACGACATAAAATGCATGCTTGATAGCACGTTTGTTGAGTATAATTGTAGCGTACATTTTCCCTAGTGTGTATAATTTATGTCCCCTGATTCCTGTGAGTGCAATTTTCTTTTCGTATACAGGTGTATCGTCCTTTAAATTTTTCAATTTAATTAGGGAAATTGTTGATCCGGAATCGTACAGCATATTTAACGTTTCGCCTTTTACTTCACGGATTGATAGTGATACCTGCAGTAGCTCGTCTTTGGCTGTGTGCGTGTTTTTTATATGCGTCACGCAATACTCTAAGGCAGGTCGCGGTTGTTTCCTTCTCGCTTCCTCCTCTTCTTCTTCTTCGCTATCACTTGGGGAGTCGGTGTTCTTTTTTCTCTGTCTATGCGGAGTCCTTTGCTCACGCTCGCTTTCTTTATGTTTTATTTGATTAACCGGCTTAGAATTACGGTTATTATTAGTGTTATTTATTTTAGGACGTCCGTTCAGGCTCCAGCATTCCTCGCAGGTGTGTCCTGTCTTTTTACAATATTTGCAAAATTTATTCAAAGTATTTATTCGCGTGGATTTTTCCGGTTTTGGTAATGTATATTTATTACTGCTTCGACAATCGCGTCCGTAGTGTCCAGATTTTCCGCATTTATAACATTGTATGTTAGTATCTCGAGTTGGTCGCGTTTTAACGTCGAATTTATTTTTATAGGAGAAGTCGGATGCTCGTGTTACTGACGGGCCGATAAGCTTCTCCTCCGCGCTCGCGCCATTTATCGCTTCTTGGAGCGAAGTATATCTTTGTGATCGCACAAGAATTTTTAATTCATCGCGTAATCCGATTTGAAAATTTATTAGCGCTTGTTTTTTAATAGTTTCTTGTATTGCTTGTTTAAATGAAGGAGGCCGTTCTTCTCCTTCCACCATGGACTCATATAGTTTCATGGCTAACGTATCGACACGTTGGCCGAATGCATGGGCGGTTTCGCTTGACTTTTGTTTTAAAGAATTAAATTCTATCTGTAAGTGTGTTGTACTTTGCTTCGCTTGATAGCAAGTTTCGAGTTGTGTTTTTAATTCTTCAAATGTCTGGATATCTCGCGTTTCGAAATCTTGCATGACTTTACCTCTTAATTTAGTATATAACATTGCTTGTATTAACGATTCTTCGTCCGCGGGATTAATATTTTGTACCGCGTACGTACAAGCGTTCAAGAATTCCTGTAATCTATGTCGCGTCGTCCCATCAAACTCGGGAATCATTGTTCGCGCTTCTTTTAATGATACATAGTGCGGGGCTGCGCTACGTCGGTTTCGTATATCACGTTGAGTGCGTCCGTACGTTACGTCGAGTGGGACAGTGTTTGCATTTACTCGCGTTTCGTTTAAATTTGCTTGTGCGGTTTGTATCTCTCGCATTTGTTCGCGCATGTACTGCATTTCGGTTTGCATTTCGCGGAAACTGTGTACGAGTTCGGCGAGTAATACGTTACTCGTTCCTTCGGCCGGCTGACCTGCGTCATCATAGGCCGCGGCTGCGTTTAGTTCGGCCTGTTGCGCTCGCATGCGCTCGATTTCTCTATCGACGGCTTCGTTTTCCATATTCACTTGCGCACGTGGCTCGAATAAACTAATATCAACTGATATCGGTGAATAATTTCTTCGTACTGTAACGCGACTTGGTCCGTCTTGTACCGAATTATCGTTATTACTCGGTTCGTGTTCCTCGGATGAATTAGAACTCGAATAATGTTTTTCTAAATTTTTTCGCACGCTTCTACGAATATCGCAAGCAGCCTCTTCTGCTACTCGTATCGGAGTTACAGTTCCGAATCTATTTGCCAATCGTGCTGGCACGCTCAGAAATCGCGGACTCTTAAATTTTACTTGTTTTGACGGTGCTGACATTTAAATAAAGTTCGACTTACAGTAGTAGTACGGTGATTCGCATGGTCGTAACTTATCGGGTCGCTTATCGTATCGCTCGACTGTTGATGCTGCTGGTGGGTCGTTGTCCCGCGTTGATACGTTGTCCGTCGGCGATGCGTTGTCCGTCTACGTTGCATTGCCTTGGCCGTGGATCGACGTTGGTCCTTGAGCGCTGGTGTTTCCTTTCGGCTTTCAGTTGCTTGGCCGTGGTGATTTTCTTATCACTGTCGTCCGTGTGTGTTGCGTGCTGGTTGAGACTATCTGCTTTAATATAGCAGTTGCTCTTTCCAGTTTGTTAATTTTGTATTTTCTTTTGTTGCAGGCGTTAAGGATCCAGGATGGTCCTCGATCTCGGCTATCCCACCGCTGCCACCAGAAATGTGCCGGACGCGGCACAGGGTGTGGGATAGCCGGGAATTTCAAGTTAATTCCTGGATTTTTTGTGCAACTTTTATTATAAATTTCTTTTATACAAATATATTCATTTATTCGACATTAGTCAATTTCTTTTGAGCCCTCTCTTCGTCGTCCTTTTCTAAATCGCTTCGTTCTCAGATTTAGGGTGTTTATCAATTTCGTCGGATGTTTCGTCATACTATATAATGGTTAGCCCTCGGTCTCGCACTAGTTGTTTGATTTATAATTAACGACTGTCCGCCGCGGATTCGCGGTGGACGGCTTTTATTTCCTCGGTTTCGGGGGTGTTTTGGAGGGGATCGCCTAGCGACATGACCATGTATGGTCATGGGGGTTCTTCGTGGCGTCCAAAGTCCAAATGCAAGCGAAGGAGGTTCAAAGTCGGATCCCTTCGTTAGTGTCTTTCGCGTTTCCGGCGAGCGTTCTCGCGCGTGGTTTGCTGAGATGGCGGTTTTGCACGGTTCGCGAATGTTCTATTATATATTCTATTATAATGGTATAATAAGTTATAGTCTCTCGGACTATAACAATATATATATATATATATATATATATATATATATATAATATGTAATGAATAAATAATAAAATATAATCGTCATAAAAGTTTAATACAAGTTTGTTGCGTATCGTAATATATATTATTTTATAAGGCAGCATCAATATATATAGTACATCCTCCCAAAACTTCAAATATTTTTCCAATTTTACAAATATGATGTTACTCTTTTCCTACTTTCATGCAACATCTAAACCTTATTCTTCCAAGTAATCTATTCATACAAGTTATGATTACGCAGAAAAAGATTATTTATGTAATGTGACCGTGAAATTTCTTATTTTTTTTCTGAACGGGGAAGTTATTAAGAGGACCGATGGTGTTGATCCACGGCACACCTTCGGCATGATCACCTTCCGTCGATTCGGCGGTCGCATCAAAAAAAAAGAACAAGAATTTCTGGGCGCCAGGCGCGAATATCCGCGCCGCGCGAAACGCTAATTAATCGCAAAGAAAATCCGAAAGTCGATCGTGACGGCCCGAAATCTCTGTAGCTCTCGCAAACAGTGTCGGTAGAGGCGTGGAGTTCGCGGAGAGCGAGGAGAGTTCGGGGAGAGGAGGTCGAGAAAAGTTGTAACACTGAGAGAAAACTAATAGTAATCATAAAAATTCGTAACATATATTTCGTCGAGAAAAGAAAATCGAATAAAATAAAAAATGTATTTAATCATATGGTTGCCATTTTATACATAATTTCACGCGCACAACCAGTCGCAATTCGGTGAAATTTGTTTTATTTACGGCGTCTTATATTACGGCGGCGAGTCCCGTGAGCGAGACAAGGACAGCGCTATCGATGCGCACGGCCGCGATCAAGAGCGAGCGAGACAGAGCATGGATCACGCGGTCGATGCGTGTCTATTGTGAAAAGCCGGGAAAAACAAATAGATTATTAGCCGACGGGTTAATGAAGGTGCAATTAATCGCACTCGCGATACTATTCTCGCCCGCCCGAGATCTACCCGATAGCAATCGATACTTCGCGAGCTCCGCGCGATGGAATGCGGCAGGGCGTACGGCGCAATACAACGACGTTACGTTAATACGACGAGTTTCGGTCGAAACATAAAAATTTTCCGACAAACTACGACAGCCGAAACGCACAGATTATGCTAACAACGACGAAATAAGCTCACTACGACGATAGATCTCACGAAAACGCGGACAATTTACAATATACGACAACGCGAAATATGACACGGTGACTGGAGGCGTTCCCCGGGGAAGCAGCGGTCCTGCAACAAAAGCTCGGACGAATCGCTCGGCCCCTCTATTATTCGCGTGTTTCCCAAAATCGCGAAAGAACGGAGACGTTAATGGCGTATGGACCACGTGCGACAAACGCGAATAATCGATATTATCTGATACGTAAAATCGAGGGCCCGACACAATTCACCCGAGCGGCAGCGAAATTGTTGGCCTTACAGAAAGATCGTTCGTCTCACCAGAATGGTCCTCGAAGATCGTCAACAGAAAAAGCTCTCGGTATTCAACGGGATCTGCGTCCTTTTGCGTCGCTAGTCCGCCGAACAGTGAGGTGCGTGAGGTCCGCGGGAGACACGTCAGCGATCGTTTCCCCCGATTTTCCTCGCCGAATCTAATTGGCGAAGGGCCGTGTCGCGCCCTTCACAGGCCGATTCTTATCATGGCCGTAATTCTGCTGTATGGGAAATTCTCGGCCGCAAAGAGAAATACTCTCGGCAGCAAACGCCTCTTGCCCCGCCTGACTTCCTCGGGGTTCGGGAAATCCTACGGTGATCTCCACAGAGTGACTCCCGTTATACTCCCGGCCCCGAGTGTAGGGCCGGTTCCGGTCGGGGTCCTCGCGATGCCGCTCCGAATTGAGGTCTCCCACGGGGATGTTGTCATGTGGAGTGCGCATCCTCTCTAAGTTTCTTTGAGCCTCCTCTTCCGAGCTGCGGTAATTAAAAGAAATAAATCGGGGGGGCCGGCATGTGTTCGCAGCAGGGAACAAATTTGAATTAAGATGAATTAACAAAATTGATTCACCTGATGTGCTCCATTCTAGTCGGCGGAACCTCCGTCCTCACTGCATCTCCTCACATCCTGTCCGCTGTCCTCCTCCCGACGACCGGTTGAGACGAAACGATACCAAATCCGCTGAAAAGGCCAACACGAAACGCAAACGCAAAACGAGCGCGCAAAGGCGCGTACACAAAAAGAAAACGCATGAGAGAGAAATCGCAAAAGAGGACCGTTCCTTCGTCATAGCGGAAGGACGCAGGTCCCGAATAAGGCTCTCTCGGTCGGGCACTTTGCCCCCGTAACGAACCACGCACAGGCGTCACGTCACAACTTCCCCCTCTTCGGGGAGGACCGAGGAGGTCTTGGCTATGACGAACGTCGACAGCCACCAACTTCGCCTAAGTACTCTACCTTATACTCTGGGTCAGCCTTCCAGACGACAAGCCGCGTATGCGGCATCCAGGGTTGCTCCTCTCTCGGATCGGCCTTAGCCAGTCACTGCTCATGATACAACGACGAATAACGGAACGCAATTACGAGTACACTAAATGATAGTCGGCGCACGCTCGCAAGTAACTCGCAGAGGAAAGGGGTGAAAGGGTACACTAATTCCGAAGTAAATTACAAAGATAATTTATTTAAAAAAAGAAAAACCGGACGCCTCTCGCTCCAAGGTCCTCCGCGGCAGTAAGTGCGGGGTCCTCGACCCGACGGGTCTCCCGGCCGGGGCTCGTGAGCTGATCGGTCGCAGTCTGGGTTTTTCCTCACTCTGCGCGGTTAAATCGGCCGACGTGGTGGCTGCTCTCCGGCCTGTACGGACCCAGGTCGCGCCAATTCTCCCCGCAGCGAGGGCAGACCCTCATAGTTACTCCGAACCGCCCGCACCCATAACAGAAGGAGCGGGATGGGGACATTCTGAATAGCGGTGGCCGACCGCCTGGCAATTCCAGCAGCGATCGGCCCCGCGGACGGTCCCGTAGCGCTCCTCTGTTTGGGAGGCCCGCTCCCTGGTTGCCGGGATCGCCTCCACCGCAACTTCGCGGGAGGACGCCGGGCTCGTCTGCGTCCCCCTATCCCGCCGGTAGCGGCTTCCCAACAATCGCTGGACCTCTTCCAGGTTGGTCCTGGTCACTGCCTTCGCATTCATCAGGTCCATCGGTAGCTATCTATGAAGGATCAGGAGGGTGATAGGGCTTTAGATCTTTAACATGAACTTTTCCAACCGGGGATTCCGGCCAAACTCGCAAGCTCGCATACTACGGGCGACAATCGCTTTTTAATCCTAAACGGGCCGTGGAATTTCGGTGTCAATTTTTTTGCGGCTACGTTTTGCGCCGCAAACGACAATACGTGTTGTCGTCTCAAGACTAAATCTCCTACGCGAAAAGTACGGTCGCGTCGTCGAAGGTTATACTGCAATGACTGCTTTTGGTACGCCTGCTCCAAATTCTCCGACACCCACGCTTGCAATGACTGCAAATTCTGCATTCGCTCCGACCATTCCGCGGGATCCCGTGTTTCGACCTCCGCGGTTTCCGTGTTCCGAGCGCGCAACGAATTTGCCGGCGACAACTCACGGCCAAGATTTAACAAAGCCGGTGACGCGCCTATGGCTGAATGGTGTGCGGTATTGTATGCGAAGCGGAAATCTTTAAGGTGTTGGTCCCATTCTCGATGATCCCGCTCTAGGAAGGCTATTATCATCGTCTTTAGTACTTGATTTACGCGCTCCACGGAGTTCGCTTGCGGGTGATACGGAGGGATGGTCGTGTGGGTAATTCCATGCTCGTCCGCGAACGCTTTCAAAGTCCGATTAATAAACTCCGTTCCATTGTCCGTCAGCAAAAACCTCAGCGCGCCCAAACGCGAGATGACGTCACTCAACATTTCGCAAATCTTTTGACCGTTCGCGGCCTGTATTGCGCTACACTCAATCCACTTAGTAAAAAGATCTTGAACCACGAAAACATACTGATGATCGGACTTACTACGCGGGAACGGACCCATGATATCGGCAGCGACTACCATGGCCTTTCGATTATGCGCTATCCCATAAGACCGGCGGGGCCAGCCTGTTCTACTTTAGTGCGTTGAGACAGACATCGCACCTTTTGACGTACCGCGCGACCTCCCGAAACATGTTCGGCCAAAAATACGCGACACCAAGTTGCTGGTACATTTTCTCTACGCCCAAATGTCCGGCCTGAGGATCATCGTGTGCCTCGCGCAAGGCCTCCCCGCGCAGCTCTGACGGCAACACCAACTTCCATCGGTCGAGATCCTCTACTGTTTCCGATACTACCGGTTTGGGCCTCATATAATACAGCTGTCCGTTCACGATCCGCCAATCCGTAAAATGCCTATGACCGTCCGAAATCTCTCCAAAACCCTTACGATACCACGCGTCTGCTGTATTCGCGATAGGATCTATTTGCGCGACCGCTATCGTCGTCACTTCGGTGTCACTCTCATACATACGCGATAGCGCGTCCGATACATGATGCAGGGCGCCTTTTCGATGCACGATGTTATAGTCGTACTTGAGGAGCTCTAATGCCCACCTCGCGAGTCTACCTGTCGGGTTCTTCAGATTATGGGCCATCGCAAGCTGCTATGGTCTGTAATCACCGTGAATTGGTATCCCTCTAAGTATGGCCTGAACTTTTTTAATGGCCCAAACTACGGCTAAACACTCCTGTTCCGTAACCGAGTATTTCTTCTCAGGATCGACAACGCACGGCTCGCGAACGCGATGATGTGCTCCGTGTTGTCAATATTATGCGTCAAAACAGCACCAATTCCGACGGAACTCGCGTTGGTCTGCACGACGAACGATATGTTAAAATCCGGACACGATAATGTAGGCGCGACAATTAACGAGACCTAATCTGCTCAAAGGCGCGACACTAGTCTTCCCCGCATTCTCAGCGCTTTCCTTTTTTTCAAAAGACGCGTCAATGGTTCGGTATAAAGCGTCGGTACCACGATGACATGCCCAGGAAACGACGTAACTGTTTCAAGTTTGTTGGTGGTGGATATTCCATTTTCGGGCGCGTTTTCTCTGGATCTACGGTTAAGCCGTCCCTTTACACGACAAACCCCAGATAACGAACCTGCGAGCGACAAAACTCGCACTTCTCCGGGTTTATCGTGAGACCGGCAGCCGAAATCCGGTCCAATACGCGTTTCAACCATACCAAATGTTTTTCGAAGGTTGGCGTTACAACTACGCTGATGTCATCAAGATACGCGAACGGGTGTGGTTCCATTTCTGGTCCGATAAGTTTATTTAATAAGCGCTGGAAAGTCGCGGGCGCCCCTGTTAGTCCGTATCTTGGAGGCGGGGAGGCCTTGCGCGAGGCACACGACGATCCTCAGGCCGGACATTTTGGCGTAGAGAAAATGTACCAGCAACTTGATGTCGCGTATTTTTGGGCCGAACATGTTTCGGGAGGTCGCGCGGTACGTCAATCACCCGGCATCCGGGTGAAATGATACAACTCTTTTCCCGGAACGCTAAACGCAGTGATCTCTCGGCTTTCCTTGGCCAAAGGTATTTGAAAATACGCCTGGCTTAAATCGATCGTCGAGAATAATGCGCGGATCTCAATTTATCTAAGATGCCGTTCATGTTCGGCAGCGGATACGCGTTCTTCTTGGAAAGACTGTTAACCTTCCTAAAATCGAGACAGAAGCGATATTTACCCGTTCGGCTTTTTTACCATCACTATCGGATTTGACCACTCGCTAAAACGATGACTCAATGATAACGGCCTCTAACATTTTGTCTACCTCGTCGCGAATTACTTCTTGGACCTTCGGCGAAACGAGATAACACCTCTGTCTGACGAGCGCGTGATGACTGACGTCGATTTTATGTTTGATGAGAGAAGTAACCGGAACTAGCGGTGGTCTCCGGTACGTTTTTTGCGATAAATTCTTTAAGTCGGTCTTGCTCAGAGAGCGTTAATTCGGGGAGCGCAGCACAGCACGTTTTTTGCGAGAATTTCTCGCGACTCAAATGGATAGTTGATTTTAGGCTCGTCCTCAAAATACCACCTTGAGGACGCGAAAACTTATGTTTAACGCCTAATCGACACAGTAAGTCCAACCCCGCTATGCACGGAACAACCAAAGTCAGCAATAACCCTACGGTGATATCACACGTTCGATCCTCTAACATGAGCGATATTTCCGCCTCTTCGCGTATTTCGGCGATCTGGCCGTTAACGGTAAGAATTCGCGACCCGTTATTCTGCCTAGTTGGTATCCTAAACTGTCATATAATTTTGATTCCTTCCCGACCAAAGATCGTACGGTTCGAACCGGGATCGACGAGGGGTCGCCCCTGCACGAATACTTTAAAATACAATAACGGCGTTAACCGGGAGCAATCAAGAGCACCGTACGAACTGCCGGTACAATCTGGTATCGGGATCCCTATTGCAATTTCAGGAATCGCAGAGACCCGTCCTACTGACTCCCTCTTTCGTTTCCCAAGCATGAGGGGCACGTCTTGACGGTGAAATTCACTTTCCCGCAGCGGTAGCAATGCAAGCGCTGCGGTTCTTTACATTCGCGTGCAACGTGTCCCGTTTTCTCGCAATTCCAACATTTGATGTTAACGCGCGAACCTGCAGTCGTCGCGACGGTGGCCGTCTCACTCAATTGCCGGATCGGCTGCAGGGTTGCAATCGCCGTGCTTTTACGCGATTTTCCGGACGCCTTCCCCTTCTGCGGTTCGCGCGCATCAACGCCGGCAGCAACTGCAACCGTTGCAGTTCGCTGTTCTTTTTTCGGTGACCTGTATGCCAGTTCGGGGAAGATGGACTGTTCCGCGGTCGGAGGCACGCGATGCGTTTTGGCGGCCTCATAACTTCTTTCCACGCGCGTCACTCGACACTCCAAAGTCGCGAAATCATGAATGTCCTCACGATCTACCGCGGTCCTTAGCGCGGCAGCATATTGCGATACACGTACCCCAGCTGTTCGTCCAGACTCCACGGCGGGCTCATGCGATCAAAAAGAGCTAACATATATGTGAGATACTCCGCGAAAGGCTCATGTTCTCCCTGAGTCCGCCGAGCAGCCTCATCCCGTAATGCGAACTGAAAATCCGAGTTTCTGAACCGGGCGCGCCACGCGGCAACGAACTCCCGCCACGAGTGCAACTTCGCTCGTTTATGCCGGAACCAGTACAACGCGGTACTCGATAAGAAAAATGGCAAAGATTTCAATAAATCTTCGTCCCTAACCGGTAGCAACGCGCGTCCCTCCTCGATTCGCATGAGAAACATTTCCGCGTCACTCCTGCGTGCCCCCGTGAAATTTAAATTCCATCGTTGCATGATGTTATATACGTCCATCACGGACGACGTACGCCGGTTAAACGGGCGGCTATTTCCCGATGGCGCGTCCGCGCGGTCCTTCTCCGACAGCAGGGATGGCGTAAATCGTGACTGAACGCGAGGAGGCGCGACGCTTGGATAACCTGGCCGTCGCGCGATCCGCTCCCCCGAGATGGAGGTTTCCACGTAACCCGGCCCCCATATCGAACCGCTCGCTGGGGCTATCCGGTCTCACAGCCCCGGTCTCGAGAGGAGCCAAAAGTTCCAATTCGCTATACGTAGGCGAGTGCGTGGGGTCTAGGCCGAGAGTCTGGTACCGCTCATGACGCGCAAGACGTGCCCTCATGATAGTTTCGGTACCCTCCAATCGCAAAGCGCATTTCTCTAGTTCGGCCTTCAACTCGGCCGCCGACAGCTCGTCAATCCACTTTAATTCCGACATCGCGAGGGAAATTTCAAAGAGAGGGAGGAAGAAAAAAAAAATTCTGATTCGCGAGCCGACCGATCAAAAGGCTCGATATAGGAGCAAAAGATCGACAGCCAGTACGTGCCGTGAGGTCCCCAAAATACTCTGATTAACTATTGGCACGCGAGTAGCAAGTTCGAGGAACGCGCACGAAAGGCTCCGCTAATCTTTAATAAAGATAAGAAAATTTTTCCGCCGCCTTTCGCGATCACGTCCGCTAGAAACCGTACCAGCAACGAAATGCAATCACGGCCGCCAAATAACCGGAAGACAGCGCAAAAATCCTGTAGCGTAATTCTGGAGCAAACGTAACCCAAGCAATACGCGAAATTCGCTGAATATCATCAGCCAAAATGCGTCAATTATGCGATCACTTCATCAAAGTACCGAATGCCCGAAATTCCATGACCATGCGCACGCGGGACATACGAAGATACAATATAATTTCAACACAAGTAATACAATATAATTCAATACAAAATATGATTTAAATAAAAATACAAAAATGCCCATAAAGAGAAGTAAGGATTAGCACGACAAGCAATCAAAATATACAAAAGTTTAAAAATTTTTCATCACATCAAAAGATATCAAATTTCAGAAAAGAAAAATAATTCAATTTAATGTTGGGTGACCTCCACAAATGTCCATGGGATATCGAAGAAACACGGGATACAAGAACTAATTTAAATTTATTTATTCAATGTTCTCTGTAAGATAGAGCGAGTGAAAAAATGAAAATAAAGAAAATGTAAAAAAATGAGCAAAAATTAAGG
>NW_020229375.1:129907-198608 GCF_003227725.1 Camponotus floridanus
ACGCTTACGATACCACGCGTCTGCTGTATTCGCGATAGGATCTATTTGTGCGACCGCTATCGTCGTCACTTCGGTGTCACTCTCATACATACGCGATAGCGCGTCCGGTACATGATGCAGGGCGCCTTTTCGATGCACGATGTTATAGTCGTACTCGAGGAACTCTAACGCCCACCTCGCGAGTTTACCAGTCGGGTTCTTCAGATTATGGAGCCATCGCAAGCTGCTATGGTCTGTAATCATCGTGAATTGGTATCCCTCTAAGTATGGCCTGAACTTTTTAATGGCCCAAACTACGGCTAAACACTCCTGTTCCGTAACCGAATATTTCTTCTCGGGATTCGACAGCGCACAGCTCGCGAACGCGATGATATGCTCCGTGTTGTCAATATTTTGCGTCAAAACAGCACCAATTCCGACGGAACTCGCGTTGGTTTGCACGACGAACGGTATGTTAAAATCCGGACACGATAATGTAGGCGCGACAACTAACGAGACCTAATCTGCTCAAAGGCGCGACACTAGTCTTCCCCCCATTCCCAGCACTTTCCTTTTTCAAAAGACGCGTCAAGGTTCAGTAGCGAACTGCGGTATAAAGCGTCGGTACCACGATGACATGCCCAGGAAACGACGTAACTATTTCAAGTTTGTTGGTGGTGGATATTCCATTATCGGGCGCGTTTTCTCCGGATCTACGGTTAAGTCGTCCCTTTACACGACAAACCCCAGATAACGAACCTGCGAGCGACAAAACTCGCACTTCTCCGGGTTTATTGTGAGACCGGCAGCCGAAATCCGGTCCAATACGCGTTTCAACCATACCAAATGTTTTTCGAAGGTTGGCGTTACAACTACGATGTCATCAAGATACGCGAACGCGTGTAGTTCCATTTCTGGTCCGATAAGTTTATCTAATAAGCGCTGGAAAGTCGCGGGCGCCCCCGTTAGTCCGTACGGCATCCGGGTGAAATGATACAACCCTTTTCCCGGAACGCTAAACGCAGTGATCTCTCGGCTTTTCTTGGCCAAAGGTATTTGAAAATACGCCTGGCTTAAATCGATCGTCGAGATATAATGCGCGGATCTCAATTTATCTAAGATGCCGTTCATGTTCGGTAGCGGATACGCGCCTTCTTGGAAAGACTGTTAATCTTCCTAAAATCGAGGCAGAAGCGATATTTACCGTTCGGCTTTTTTACCATCACTATCGGATTTGACCACTCGCTAAACGATGGCTCAATGATACCGGCCTTTAACATTTTGTCTACCTCGTCGCGAATTACTTCTTGGATCTTCGGCGAAACGAGATAACACCTTTGTCTGACGGGCGCGTGATGACCGACGTCGATTTTATGTTTGATGAGAGAAGTGACACCAGGACTAGCGGTGGTTTCTGGTACGTTTTTCGCGATAAATTCTTTAAGTCGGTCTTGCTCAGAAGGCGTTAATTCGGGGAGCGCAACACAACACGTTTTCGCGAGAATTTCTCGCGACTCAAATGGATAGTTGATTTTAGGCTCGTCCTCGAAACACCACCTTGAGGACGCGAAACTTATGTTAACGCTTAATCGACACAGTAAGTCCAACTCCGCTATGCACGGAACAACCAAAGTCAGCAATAACCCTACGGTAATATCACACGTTCGATCCTCTAACATGAGCGATATTTCCGCCTCTTCGCATATTTCGGCGATCTGGCCGTTAACGGTACGAATTCGCGACCCGTTATTCTGCTTAGTTGGTATCCTAAACTGTCGTATAATTTCGATTCCTTTCCGACCAAAGATCGGTTCGAGTCGGGATCGACGAGGGCTTGAAGGAGTCGCCCCTGCACGAATACTTTAAAATACAATAACGGCGTTAACCGGGAGCAATCAAGAGCGTACGAACTGCCTGTACAATCCGGTATCGGGATCCCTATTGCAATTTCAGGAGTCGCAGAGACCCGTCCTACTGACTCCCTTTTTCGTTTCCCGAGCATGAGGGGCACGTCTTGACGGTGAAATTCACTTTCCCGCAGCGGTAGCAATGCAAGTGCTGCGGTTTTTTACATTCGCGTGCAACGTGTCCCGTTTTCTCGCAATTCCAACATTTGATGTTAACGCGCGAACCTGCAGTCGTCGCGACGGTAGCCGTCTCGGTTGCCGGATCGGCTGCAGGGGTTGCGGTCGCCGTGCTTTTACGCGATTTTCCGGACGCTATCCCCTTCTGCGGTCCGCGCGCATTAACGCCGGCAACTGCAACCGTTGCAGTTCGCTGCTCTTTTTTCGGTGGCCTGTATGCCAGTTCGGGGAAGATGGACTGTTTCGCGGTCGGAAGCGCGCGATGCGTTTTGGCGGCCTCATAACTTCTTTCCACGCGCGTCACTCGACGCTCCAAAGTCGCGAAATCATAAATGTACTCACGATCTCCGCGGTCCTATAGCGCGGCAGCATATTGCGATACACGTACCCAAGCTGTTCGTCTAGACTCCACGGCGGGCTCATGCGATCAAAAAGAGCTAAGATATATGTCAGATACTCCGCGAAAGGCTTATGTTCTCTCTGAGTCCGCCGAGCAGCCTCATCCCGTAATGCGAACTGAAAATTCGAGTTTCCGAACCGGGCGCGCCACGCGGCAACGAACTGCCGCCATGAGTGCAACTTCGCTCGTTTATGCCGGAACCAGTACAACGCTGTACCCGATAAGAAAAATGGCAAAAATTTCGATAAATCTTCGTCCCTAACCGGTAGCAACGCGCGTCACTCCTCGATTCGCATGAGGAACGTTTCCGCGTCACTCCTGCGCGCCCCCGTGAAATTTAAATTCCATCGTCGCATGATATTATATACGTCCATTACGGACGACATACCCCGGTTAAACGGGCGGCTATTTCCCGATGGCGCAACCACGCGGTCCTCCTCCGACAACGACAGCAGAGATGGCGTAAATCGTGACTGAACGCGAGGAGGCGCGACGCTTGGATAACCTGGCCGTCGCGCGGTCGCACGATCCGCTCCCCCGAGATGGAGGTTTCCACGTAATCCGGCCCCCATGTCGAACCGCTCGCTGGGGCTATCCGGTCTCATAGCCCCGGTCTCGAGAGGAGCCAAAAGTTCCAATTCGCTATACGTAGGCGAGTGCGTGGGGTCTAGGCCGAGAGTCTGGTACCGCTCATGATGCGCAAGACGTGCCCTCATGATAGTTTCGGTAACCCCCAATCGTAAAGCGCATTTCTCTAGTTTGGCCTTCAACTCGGCCGCCGACAGCTCGTCAATCCACTTTAATTCCGACATCGCGAGGGAAATTTCAAAGAGAGGGAGGAAGAAAAAAAAAATTCTGATTCGCGAGCCGACCGATCAAAAGGCTCGATATAGGAGCAAAAGATCGATAGCCAATACGTGCCGTGAGCTCCCCAAAATACTCTGATCAACTATTCGCACGCGAGTAGCAAGTTCGAGGAACGCGCACGAAAGGCTCCGCTAATCTTTAATAAAGATAAGAAAATTTTTCCGCCGCCTTTCGCGATCACGTCCGCTAGAAACCGTACCAGCAATGAAACGCAATCACGGACGCTAAATAACCGGAAGACAATGCAAAAATCCTGTAGCGTAATTTTGGAGCAAACGTAACCCAAGCAATACGCGAAATTCGCTGAATATCATCAGCCAAAATGCGTCAATTATGCAATAACTTCATCAAAGTACCGAATGCCCGAAATTCCATGACCATGCGCACGCGGGACATACGAAGATACAATATAATTTCAACACAAGTAATACAATATAATTCAATACAAAATATGATTTAAATAAAAATACAAAAATGCCTATAAAGAGAAGTAAGGATTAGCATGACAAACAATCAAAATATACAAAAGTTTCAAAATTTTCACATCAAAAGATATCAAATTTCAGAAAAGAAAATAATTCAATTTAATGTTGGGTCTACTCAAGTGACCTCCACAAATGTCCCATGGGATATCGAAGAAACACGGGATACAAGAACTAATTTAAATTTATTTATTCAATGTTCTCTGTAGGATAGAAAGAGTGAAAAAATGAAAATAAAGAGAAAATGTAAAAAAAAATGAGCAAAAATTAAGGTGTGATTAATTTTAATTAAATAGTTGACGATACTGCCAGAAAGGAAAAGTAAGAGCAACGAACAGAAGTGAGGGTGCATCTAATAAATAATAAAGTTAGCAATATTTCAAAGGTGACGAAAAGCGAATGAAAAAGTCCGAAAAGAACTAAAATCTCTAATTTTGTACAAGCAATTCTTCAACGCAAAGAAGAGAAAAGGAAAATACATATCCCGTGACCTTATCCCATGTGACAAAACAAGAAAAAAAAAATGAATTGAAATCCGCGGCGTAATTCGGAAACGAATAATAAACGGTAATACTATACTACATTCGATACAATTGGCGAGGATAATAAAATTTTGACTATTTCTCAATTACGCGATCTCAAAAGCCGAAAATTACAGCAAAAACAAAAGCGAAAAGAATATTAGAATCCCGTAATCAATGGATATTTAAATAACATGAAGAAGTAACCGTCGTGTAATCCACACGTTCCCGTACATTCACGCGAATAATAGAGAATGGAATATACAAAAAAAAATAACACGAAAGCGGAGACAGACGCGATATAACGAATTATCGACAGCACGAATCATTCAATAACAAGATCGATCATATTCGGTCGTATACATGTTCAATACGTTCGAAATCAACACGATGATATCGCGAAAGAAATGTCTTTCAATCGATGATCGATAATAACATTGATCTAATCCGAATAATATCGAATAATACAAATCTTAATATCATAAGGCACAGTTCAATATTAATACCATTCCACAAATAAATATTACAGAGCAAATAATATTCACAGTTTCATCCAATAATCTCACCAAAATAAATAATCTTCACATAAATTCAATAATAGGCAGTCACAAAATAAATTCAAATATGTTCAAATATATTCGCAATTTTCTCAGAAATACCGCTCTCGATCCTCAAATTCTGCTCTCACAACACGGAAATCTTTTCGAACATCCCGTATTAATTTTTAAGGGGCCCCACGTTGGGCGCCAATTTGTGACCGTGAAATTTCTTATTTTTTTTTCTAAACGGGGAAGTTATTAAGAGAACCGATGGTGTTGGTCCACGGTACACCTTCGGCACGATCACCCTCCGACTCGGCGGTTGCACTAAAAAAAAAGAACAAGAATTTCTGAACGCCAGGCGCAAATATCCGTGCCGCGCGAAACGCTAATTAATCGCAAAGAAAATCGAAGGGGCGATCGTGACGGCCCGAAATCTCGGTAGCTCACGCAAACGAAGTCGGTCGAGGTGTGGAGTTCGCGGAGAGCGGGGGAGAGGAGGTCGAGAACGGTTATAACACTGAGAGAAAACTAATAGTAATCATTAAAATTCGTAACATATATTTCGTCGAGAAAAGAAAATCGAATAAAATAAAAAATGTATTTAATCATATGGTTGCCATTCCGACATAATTTCACGCGCACAACCAGTCGCAATTCGGTGAAATTTGTTTTATTTACGGCATCTTATATTATGGCGGCGAGTCCCGTGAGCGAGACAAGGACAGCGCTATCGATGCGCACGGCCGCGGTCAAGAGCGAGCGAGACAGAGCATGGATCACGCGGTCGATGCGTGTCTATTGTGAAAAGCCGGGAAAGACAAATAGATTATTAGCCGACGGGTTAATGAGGATGTGGCAATTAATCACACCCGCGATACTGTTCTCGCCCGCCCGAGATCTACCCGATAGCAATCGATCGCAAATACTTCGCGAGCCCCGCGCGATGGAATGCGGCAGGGCGTACGGGGCAATACAATGACGTCACGTTAATACGACGAGTTTCGGTCGAAACATAAAGATTTTCCGACAAACTACGAAAGCCGAAACGCACAGATTATGCAAATAACGACGAAATCAGCTCACAACGACGATAGATCTCACGAAAACGCGGACAATTTACAATATACGACAACGCGAAATATGACACGGTGACTGGAGGCGTTTCCCGGGGAAGCAGCGGTCCTGCAACAAAAGCTCGGACAAATCGCTCGGCCCCTCTATTATTCGCGTGTTTCCCAAAATCGCGAAAGAACGGAGACGTTAATGGCGTATGGGCACGTGCGACAAACGCGAATAATCGATATTATCTGATACGTAAAATCGTGGGCCCGACACAATTCATCCGAGCGGCAGCGAAATTGTTGGCCTTACAGAAAGATCGTTCGTCTCACCAGAATGGTCCTCGAAGATCGTCAACAGAAAAAGTTCTCGGTATTCTCAACGGGATCTGCGTCCTTTTGCGTCGCTAGTCCGCCGAACAGTGAGGTGCGTGAGGTCCGCGGGAGAAACGTCGGCAATCGTTTCCCTCGATTTTCCTCGCCGTATCTACTAATTGGCGCAGGGCCAATTAGATGGCAGTGTCGTGACCTTCACGGGCCGATTCTTATCACGGCCGTAATTCTGCTGTATGAGTCCCGGAAATTCTCGGGCGCAAAGAGAAATACTCTCGGCAGCAAACGCCCCTTGCCCCGCCTGACTTCCTCGGGGCTCGGGAAATCCTCCGGTGATCCTTTCAATTATTTCAATTACTCAGTTGTTTAATGCAAAATAATTTGAAACGGTCCGCTTTTCTTGAAACTCCGGAACGGCTCGTCGGATAGCCAGGATTCGAGCAAAGGGGGGGAAATAAATCAACTTGTGCGAACATTTTCTTAAAACTAGATGTGTTTTTATTCAATGAATGTATTATGTACAAGGTGTGTATGCGAGAGTATAAATGTCGATGTGATTGTGCGTACAATGATTAAACTTGAAAATAATATCCGGTGTACAAACGAAAACGGTAAGTCTTGCGCGGGTAAGTAATATACAACGGATGGACGAGAAACGCGTATAACTAGTATCGGACGATCACGGAAACGCGGACTTAATCTACGGAAACGTGACGGGTACTCGGTACGGACACGGAACCTAGGACTAGTGTTGTATCGTCGACGGGGCTGGTTGTCAGGATGGCCGGCTCAGAGATGCCGGCGACACCTCGTGCAGTCGGGCAATGCCTCGACTGAGACTGCGTACAGGGAAACCGGAGTTACCCGGTGGATCGGACGATAAGTTGTCTCGGACTGGATCCGGGAAAACCGGAGATACCCGGTGGATCGAGGAACACCTCGACCGGGACTGGTACAGGATTCGGAGTTACTCGGCGGGAGTCGAGAGACACCTCGACTAGGATCGGCTTCAGGAAGCCGCAGACACCCGGCGGATCGAGTAACGCCTCGAGCGGGATGGGATGACCGACACTGGAGACACCCGGTCGAGCCGAGGAGCACCTCGGCCCGGGCGAGATCTGGTCAGGATCTGGCCTCGATGCACTGTCGTGTCGGCTCTTATATCGGCCGGAGATTCCCCTACCTGGCGAATCACTCAGGTGGGGCACGACTGCGAAAATTCGCGAATATTCGGACAGAGCGAGAGGGAAAGAGCGAGACAGCAAGAGCAATCGATGAAAGCAAGCGAGACAGCGAGCGTGCAAGCGAGGAAGCGTACGGGCATGCATGGTTGTGAGCGAGATAGCGGGAAGTTAGCGGGTGCGATTAAGCAAGCGAATAAAGAAGTAATTATATTTTATTAAATAACGACAAATAGGAACGAGGCGCGGGCGCATCGTTACAAATTAATTTACTTTACAATTAAACGGGATTATTTAATTAACAGAAAAAGAATTACACTTCATTTTTATAGAACATCATCGCTACAATGAATTGATAGCGTCCGTTAGATTTTGTATTCAAGAAAATCCTTATTTGAATGTGCAACAAATAACTCTACAAGCAAATAAGATTAATAAGACTAGTAAAATTTAGTAAGTTAAAACAAATAAATGAAAAACAAAGCTGTGAATAGTGTGCAACAGATTGAAAAAAGCTTTATTTATTTAACGTTAAATTCCTGTCGCTAGTAGATAAAATAAAAGACGAAATTTAAATCGACCACACTGGCAATTTTTGGTTGACAATGTATCACAACGTTCCGACCATGGGTTTTGGTCCTTAACAAGTGAACTAAAAATTGTTTCCAATATTATAAACAAAAAATAAATTATAGTAATTTCAAATAAAAAGTGAACAGAAAATTATATACATACAATATCTTAGTTAACTATTATATTGTGAGAAATAAAGAAATCAATGTGTCAAGATTTCATCATATCAACCTCTCCATGAAACAGAGAAAGACAAAACAAACTTTATTAGTCTATCATAAATATTGTTTAAATTCTCATTATCCTTTTGTAAGTTAATAATGTTGTCAAACTTTTGATAAAAAACATTTCAGCAATTTCTCTCTTCCTCACGTGTTTTTCATTGTAATAAAATAACCGGTATTGACCAATTAAAGTCGTGAATAAATTCCAATTTATGTTTGCCAATGACAGAAAGATTACTTTCATGCAATTTAATGTCGTTAAAATGTTTTTTGACATGAGTGCCTAAATGTCTTTTCGTTTGGCCAATATATGACATATTACAATTTTTATAGTATAATTTATAAACAACTTCAGTCCTGCTATTAATAGGCAATCTATCATTTCCACGTTTAATCAATGCATTAAGTTTTTTAGGTAAATTATAGACAACAATAAGACGTTTATTTATTTAAATATGAAAAAATAAAATTATAACATAAAAATAAGTAGTACATAATAACGCATTATATATTACGCATAATAATGCATAATATTCTGTATCTTCATTGATTCATGGTCTTCTTCTTTATATTTTTCATACACACTGAGTATTATGATCAAATGATAACATGATACACGTTAAACTTTAATCTCTTGTGCACGAGTCAGACGAGTCATGGCTGTATACATTGTGGGGCCGGTAGTGGAAAGTAAAATATTGAGTCGGTAAGATAGTGAAAAAATTTGTAAAATATTTGCAACTTGATAGTAAAAGAAAGGTCTTATAACGGTTTAATTCAAGGTAAGCGAAGTTGAATGAACTTAAAACACACACATACTCTCTCTCATCATTCACTGTCTGGTCAAAAGCCAATCCAATTTGTGTAATAAGCCAAAGGCCGGTTAGGCGTCGATAAATCCATTTGAATTCTCGACGTTGCCCGACTTTCACCGTCGCCCGCGTGGAGATGGGGACGGCGCGTGAGCGTTATACACTCTTTCGAAAGTCTTAATGTTTTTAATTTTATTTTTAATTTCATTTTTAATTTTATTTTTTTCATTTTACATGCAGATACATAAAAAGATATAACACGTACAATTATAAAATTACAATTTATTTCAGTCATATTGTATACAAGTGAACGAACAAAATGCGGAACAAAATAATGCTACTGCTATTGCTAGTCCTCTTCTTCGTCTGACTGCAACGAGCCAAATGAGGCAACCTCTTCTCTTTCTAGATCCCTAGAAAAGGAAGAAGTAGATGGCGGAGTAGAGGACGGAGAATACGAAGGTGATCTCGGCGGAGAGCCGAGAACAACATCCTCTTGTTCTTCCACCTCCTCATCCTCCACCTCCTCTTCCTCCTCCATCTCCTCCTCTTCGACCTCGTGTTCAAAATTCTCTTCTTCCATCATTTCATCCCATAGCCAATATGCCGGACATTTTTTTACTATTTTACCATCTGGATTCAATACCATGATGTTTTACCTTTTATTAGTATTAGGGGCCGAATACGTCCGGTATTCAATCTGTTGCGATCTTATATACCGAGGCTGCCTCAATTCTCTTATGCAAAATGGTTTGCCCCTGCTACCATCTGTCGGTTCGCCTCGAACTGAATCGCCTTAGGGCTCGCACCGCCGTACGCGTAGCGCATGCATGACTTGGAGTGCAGTAGGCGCTGAATGTGTGGTAGATCGTAGCCGCCACAGTAATATAGTTATAATAATATCTTATAATAGATAACATATATGTATATATATATATTGTGACGTTGCCGTCCTGTCGCGCGTCCATCCGCCCCAATAAGTTTAACGGGCCGAGCGGCGGCGCCAGAATCTGCATCGAGAGAACATTATCGAGCTCCCCAGAGAGACGAACGATATTATTATGTTTTTCGCGTTTATTAATTTTATTTGTCATTTCTTTTGTATCGAGCGAATTTCGTGCAACCCGCCGGAGAAGATCAGCAGGGCGAGGCGAGGAGCGCATCGAGGGATCTTACGTCACGGCTGACGACACGGCGCTTCTCGACAGCCAGCGAGGGACGAAATAGCGCCTGAAAGGTCGAGTGACCAGACGCCAAAGAGGCAACATCACCCCTTTTCGAGAAAGCAGAGCAAGGGACGAATCGGCGCTACCTCCCCCGCAGAGGCGAGAACGACAGCTGAGCCTCTACCGGGCCATTGAAAATGAGCCCGCGATAGCGAAATTTTAATTCGAGGCCGTTGTGCGCCAGGCGCCGAAATACCTCGCATTTCGCGAGGCGCCAGGATCTCTCACGTGCCGCGATATGATTGGCCGCGGGGCTGCGCATCCCTCTACGCGGTCATTGACGCCGCTATCGACCCGGGATAGAAAGATCCAGGGATGATTCTGGTGCGGGCGCTCGATAACAGTAGTCGCAATTTGTCGGTTGTCGTCTTGTGAAAGTTTGTGAGAGAATCGCCGTTGTCGAGATATCCGCCGAGGACGAAGCCGAGGACCATCCCCAGCTAGGAGAAGTATCGGTGAGGTTGCCCATCTTTTTATTGTGAGCCACATACGCGATTTGATCCGTCGGCCGGCCGTTCTGCCGCCGCACAGTGGTCTGACGCACAAATTTAGACGGAACAAAATCAATTTTTTTATATCAATTAAAATATAATTTAAATTTATATTCTCATATCAAATACTCCAATTAAGGATAAAATCGGTAAAACATAATATAAAAAAAATATATAAACACAATAATAATGTAATAACGTACGAAAAATGTATTAAAATCATAGTAAAATTCATGACGGACACTATAGTTTTGTACAGTATTTTTGAATCGTACAATATTTATAATAAAAACATCAATATTTTTTAATATTAGTAGTTTATGTTAAGATTATTTTACTTGCGTATAAATATGCGTATGTATTTATAATTTTTAATAACTTTTTAATAATATTTAAATCTTGAAGAATTAAGATTTAGGGTCATTTTTTATATATAAAGAGATATTACTAAAAATTAACACATTTTAACAACAAAATTCAAAAGGTCAGATAATGTATATACTTTGTAATTTGAAATCCCCTTTGTTTCGTTTGCATCCATTTGCCCCAGTAATTTCTGTAGCGTATTGAATATTTGAATCCAGTGGTCTGGCGCGTGAGTTTAGACGGAATAAATTAATATGAGCTATGTTTTTATAATATTATTGTACAGATTGACATTAATTTTAATGTCTGAGACATATTATGTCTCGGAATTATGTATGAGACATAATATAGATAATTCCAAAGATCACACATCACCGCTCTCAGCTAAACCCAGAATCACGAATCGAGGACGTGGCGGTTGTCGACTCCATTTTTTATTTTTTTTTACTTTTAAAAATTTTTTTCTTATTTTTATATTTTATATTTTTTTAAATTTTATTTTATATTATTTATATTATTTTTTTATTTTATTTTATATTTTATATTTTTTAATGTTTAATTAAAATTAGAATCATTTTTAAATGTACAGATATACTGTAGAGATAGATTAATAGATAATTTTCATAACTTTGTTATGTAAATAACACAAATACAAATTAAAAGGATTAAACACTAAAAACAAAGATACTTATTTTAATAATTTTATGCAGTCTTCCGAAAGCTTGTGAATTTGTTTTTTAGGAATATTTCGAAGCGAGGAAATAACTGGATCAGATGATACGAGGAGAATATGTAATAAATCTTCATTACAATGTAATCTAGAATCTTTTCTTGTGTGATGCTCCCTATAAGTTTTATAATTTTTATTTCGACATTCTTGAGCTTCTTCCGACAATTCTCCTATTGGGAGAAGGGCATGTTTAATAACTTCTGCTCCGTGGAGTAATATCTTATGAACACTTGCAGGGAGATAATACCATGGGTATAGTGATACAAATAATTTTGCTGTCTCAATACCATAAATTTTAAATGCATCTGTATTTATTTCGTGTCCACTAGCAAGAACCGATAAAATATTACCAAATCGTTGAATTAAATCTAAATTGATTTCAGTGATTTCTGCAGATTTTATGGCATTGCTAAAAAATTTTCGGGCAGTATTTCCATCGTTCGTTGTACCATGACCTTGCAGTACCATGTCGACTAATAAACCCATTTCAGATCGAAATTTATTTTGAATCTCTTTTTTACGAACATTAAAAATTATTTTATCTTTATCTGACCTTATTTGCCATGATTTAAAAGGTAAACGATAGGAAACGTGCAATAAGCACTCGAAGAATCTTATCCAAGCATGAAGAGTGGATAAACCGAATTTAAAATGCTCAGGATTGATAGTCATTTTCATAACTTTATCAATATCGTTACTATTTTTGGGCGTACATCCGCAAATGTAACAAGTTTGACTTGATGTTCCAGTTATCGAATTACATACTTTGGTAAAACTAGACAATTGCGGCCTATACGCCGATGACCTTGACCTTGACATATGTTGTCGAGGACACCTTCCCGAGTAATTTTATGTATGTATATAATAGGCGGACTCGAATAGTTTAGCCCCTACCCGATCTCAAAGTTTCAAAAGATTTTGCTGCATATTTTCGAAAATATCGATTGCACATATATTTTCATGCAAAGCGAGGTATATTTTATACCACGGACACTGGTTGGATTAAGTTATATCTTGCGGAAGTAGAGCCCCCTGCAGGGAGGCGGAACACACTGTATCCACGCATGTATTTTCGCGAAGTTCACAATTTTGGTTGAATTTCAAAAATACATACGTGGGTACAGTGTGTTCCGATCCCCTGCAGGGGGCCTTATCTTTCTGATTATTCGAAAAAAGTTTGCTTTATTTATGAAATATAGATACAAATTAATTATGGATTAGTTGTATTCGATCCTGGGGGAAAAAATTTCCCGACAGCCTCAAAGAAACTGACTATTCGGTCGTCAAACTTGTATTGTCGTTTAAAAAAAAATTCTGCCATGTATCCGATGAGGTGTTTCTCTCGTGTGCCGTATCGCGGAATATTGGCTCGAACTTCTCGCCATGTTCGTTCAATATTCTGGGTATGAGCTCCTACGGTAATATTATACTTATATTCTTATCGTAACGATAAAACAATACAAATTTTATTACTTACCAGTTTCTGGATCTACAAAATTCATTGAGTGATTTACAGTTAAATGGATGAAGCCTTCGTTATTTAAACAATCATAAGCCCGCCACATATCTGATATTATTGTAGTTTTTGGCAAAATCCACTGTTTTATAACACTTAATAATGTTTCTGCGGTGCGATTTTTGACCGGTACAATGAAAGCTTTGCCTGTACCACGCTCAAAGCCACCAAAAATCCATTTACCTGTAACTAGACGCCCACGATTGTATTTGCGTTTACCAATTTTGGCTTCATCTATCTCGACAACAATTCCTTTTCCGCCAATCGGATTCTGTTGAGCCTCAAGCCACATAACGCACACCTGAGATGTAGTTCAAAATAGTAGGAAATATTTTTTTAAAGTGTAAATGTAATTACTAGATAAATTGATACAATATAACTTACCTCACGGCAAAAACTTGACCAGTCAACTATAGTTTTATCGCTCAGCTGTAATTCTTGTTTGAAGAATTCAAAACGTGGAGGACGTATCATGAGAAAATACGCAACAAAACGAGTAACTATCGCAATATCGAGATTACAATTGGCTAGCCACGTATTAGTTTTAGCACTTTGTTTAAATTCACATTGTGAGGTTTTTTTTCTTTTATGATTGCGTTGGATAGTAATCGATTTTCGACACCGAAAAAATAATGTTGACATATTTAAAGTAAGTTTATTATTACACTGCGGACATATCATTTCTGTATTCATTACATTACATTTTTGCAAAAATTCTATTAATTCATTTTGGCGATCACACATCGATAAAAATTCATATAATTTCATTTTTCCGTAAATTTTAATCACATGAAGTTACAGAAGTGCCCAACAGTGAACTGTGTTCGATCGAATAACGTGACCTAGGTATGATTTCTGTATCATAACAACACGAAAATAATACGGCGCGATGTTCATGTATGTTGCTAGATGCGTAGTTCATAACATAACAACCGAAATAATAAGTTTACAAAAAAAATGTACATAACTTGTTTTGTAAAATTTTTCAAGATTTTTAACTTTTGTGAACAACTTTTTTCTCTACAATGAATATTTAAGAACATATATGTTGAAAATCTATTTTCTTCATGGTTTTTTCTAATTTTGAGGTATTTTCAATTTCGACCGCCATTTTTAAGTTTCATATTCGTTTTCAGGAAGCAAAAATACGTATGAAATAGCTATTTTTTCGATCAAAACACATTTTCTGAAACATAATGTACATATATTTTCATGCAAAGAGAGATATATTTTATAGCACAGACGCAGGATGGGTTAGATTATACCTTCCGGAAGTGGAGTCCTCCGCGGAGGCGGAACACAGTGTGTCTACGCATGTATTTTCCAAGATGAAGCAAAGTTCACAATTTTGCTTGAATTTGAAAAATACATGCGTGAATATTAACTTCGAGATGGGGTAGGGGCTAAACTATTCGAGTCCGCCTATTATATACATACATAAAATTACTCGGGAAGGTGTCCTCGACAACATATGTCAAGGTCAAGGTCATCGGCGTATAGGCCGCAATTGTCTAGTTTTACCCATACTTTTCCATCGACCATGGAAAATATTAATTTATGTTTTATTTTAATCGTTGTATCACAATAGTTTAGCTCTGTAGTATTTAAACCTTCTATTTGTGTTTCAATATCTTTTACTTCTTTTCGTGTATTTTCTGCTGTTTCCTTTGCGAACATGAATTTGATTGGTCGGCAATACGAAGTGGAAGATGGTCTTGGATTTTTCCAAATAATATTTTCTTGTTTAATTGTGCAACGAAATTGAAGAGGTACTAATGAAAATAAAAAAAGATCGCTATCAGATATGGAAGAAGGTGTGGAAGACTGAAATTTCTGTTTATATGGGAATGCCCACTACTACCATCGCACCCCCACTTATAAAGGATTTCAAAATTATCCATATTTTCTTCTAGTTTTTTAATTTTATCAATTTGAAGTATACGTAAAGCCGTATGATCCAAAAGATTTTGAAGCGGAATTTCACATCTGTGTTCAGAGATTTGCATATTTGATGGATAGCATATTTGTTTTGCTTCAATTATGCTTTCATATGGTGGATAAATATCGCAATTTCGATTTTTAGCACTAACGCGAATGTTTATGTACTGCTTTTTTGTTAAACTATTTTCAATAAAAAAAGCTAAAGCTTCCTCGGCCGTATAAGGAATGGGTTGATTATTATTATTATTTTGCAAATTTTGTTTCATTTCGCAAGCTTCATCAGGATTTTTTACTATTTCTTTCATAAGAATTGCAGCGCTACGTTTTCCTTCTTTATAAAGCTGAGATGCTGTCGCAAAGGTTAATTCTGAAACAGAATGTGAACTTATGATTGAATCGATTTTCTTTCTTTTCGCTCTTTCGGTACACTCTTCAAAATTCTTCTGTGGACGCCCAACAGATTTCTTATCAGGCTGTAAAGAACAAGAAGATATTGATAACGGAGGCAACTCAAACATGGTTTTAAGCCATTTTTCATTTTTTTGCAAAAATTTGTTCTTCGATCGATTACATTGTGACCACCTTTTAGCTAATGTTATTGTAAAACTAAGAATTTTAGCTTTAACTCGTTCTTCATATTCAATTTCCCAATGTTGCCCATTATATGTCTGTTGAATTTCTTTAAACAGGTATTCTCGCGATGCAATGTTTGACGGATTCAGAGCACCTTTTTCACGCAATAAATTGAATAAATCGTCGTACGCGAATTCACGATTATTTTCAATAGAAGCTGCCATTATGAATTTAAATTGAATATATAATATATAATTTCTCTCTCTCTCTCTCTCTCTCTCTCTCTCTCTCTCTCTCTCTCTCTCTCATGAGTACATATTTATTCCATACATCTTATTTATTTATAGCAATTGCAACATAAATTCACTTACGGGAAAGATGTCCTCGTTGCGGCATTCTGATGAATCACGAGCTTCATCAGAATGCCGCTAGGAGGACATCTTTCCCATAAGTGAATTTATGTTGCAATTGCTATAAATAAATAAGATGTATGGAATAAATATAAAATAAAAAAATAATATAAATAATATAAAATAAAATAAAAAAAATATAAAATATAAAAATAAGAAAAAAATTTTAAAAAGTAAAAAAAAATAAAAAATGGAGTCGACAACCGCCACGTCCTCGATTCGTGACTCTGGGTTTAGCTGAGAGCGGTGATGTGTGATCTTTGGAATTATCTATATTATGTCTCATACATAATTCCGAGACATAATATGTCTCAGAATTAAAATTAATGTCAATCTGTACAATAATATTATAAAAACATAGCTCATATTAATTTATTCCGTCTAAACTCACGCGCCAGACCACTGGATTCAAATATTCAATACGCTACAGAAATTACTGGGGCAAATGGATGCAAACGAAACAAAGGGGATTTCAAATTACAAAGTATTGTATATACATTATCTGACCTTTTGAATTTTGTTGTTAAAATGTGTTAATTTTTAGTAATATCTCTTTATATATAAAAAATGACCCTAAATCTTAATTCTTCAAGATTTAAATATTATTAAAAAGTTATTAAAAATTATAAATACATATTTATACGCAAGTAAAATAATCTTAACATAAACTACTAATATTAAAAAATATTGATGTTTTTATTATAAATATTGTACGATTCAAAAATACTGTACAAAACTATAGTGTCCGTCATGAATTTTACTATGATTTTAATACATTTTTCGTACGTTATTACATTATTATTGTGTTTATATATTTTTTTTATATTATGTTTTACCGATTTTATCCTTAATTGGAGTATTTGATATGAGAATATAAATTTAAATTATATTTTAATTGATATAAAAAAATTGATTTTGTTCCGTCTAAATTTGTGCGTCAGACCACTGTGCGCCGTAGCTATTCTTAATTCTGCAAAACATTAAAACCGAATAATTTCAGATTAAAAGACGGCAGAAAATCCGGACGACGGAACTGAAAACAACCTCCCAGGCGGCCAACTGGGAAATGGAGAGGATTTCGAAAAAGACGAGAATACGGCCTGGCCAGCCGGTCCCGTCTACAAGGATCAGAACTACCGTCAGATACCGTCGCACGTAGATCCTGGGCCCCTGCGCAAGGGCAATGCCGTCCTACAGCTGTGACTCTGAAGGGGGCGGAGAATCAACTCCCTGTTTCTCCGAAAATTGATGGAATGCGCGGAAAATCGGCGCGGGATCCGAGGGCCTTGCGGACGCAGTTAATATTCTTCACTGTTCGGTGAGCCTCGAGCAAGTTCAGTTAGTCGCGAGCCCAGAGGAAACGACCCTCCGAGGAAGCCGTCACTTCGAAAATGTAAGCCGCCGCCCAGGTAGTCGCTCGATTTTCTCCCGGGAACAGCTGGCGTCAATTCCGTGTACCGGTCTTCTTGTACTATCGTCGAAGAAAGCCTGGGTGCTTATCTCGCGTTAGTTACCGGACGCCAGCTGACACCGGGGGTCCCGCGGATTTGTCCCTCTCAGGGGGGTTCGTACCGACAGTCACGTGCAGTACAGTAAAATTCCGTACCGTTTCGTATCGTCAAATATTGTATCGTGCCATTTTAATATCGTTTATGTTACCGTTACGTTCCGTGCCGAAATTTAAGTCCTACCGTGACGTGGCAATTTTGGCCGTTTCGTATCGCGTACCGAAAAGCGGGATTTACGCGGAAAATTTCTTCGCGAGCACGGGTTACCGTAAATGAGAAAAACGGCTCCGCAAGAATATTATTCAACGCGAAATCTCCGCCGAAACATATACCGTTATCGCTCCTTTGAAGTTTCTATTGTTTGAACATCGAGTCGTTATTGCCGAGTATAAAAGGTCGCGATAAGACCGTTAAATAGGGTAAACAGTTTCCACAGAAACACCCTTGAAGCTACCGTTAAGCGAAGCCTTTGTTTTCTGCCAAATATATATTGTGTAATATCATCATCGATTACCGTAAAGGAGGTTCGATTCGACTTATACCGAAATGGTGCAAAATACGTATGCCGTCAAACATATACTAAAATTATATTCATTTGTTGTCTATCAGTCGGCATCGACCGTTATTAATTATCTGCAGTAGAAGTTACCGTCAAATATTGTATAAAATCTAATTCGATTTATATCGAAATTTTTGGAGAGACGTGTGCAGTTGAATCTATACGAAAAGTATATTCAGTTATTATTTTCTGCTCGTTATCCGTTACTTCCGAATATTTGTATCATAAATTACCGTCAAATATTATATAAAGTTTTGCTCGATTAATATCGAGATTTGCCTGAGGCTCGTGCCTCTGAATGTGTTCCGAAATCGTACGCGTCTGCTGTACTCCGATCGCGAGTCTTATCTTGTAATTGATTACCGCTAATTACCGCTGTTTATTGTAGGAAACACAGTTCAATTTATATCGAAATTCTGTGGCGAGTCTCACGATTCCGAACGTGTTCTGAAATTTGACTTATTCTTGTATCTCGCGTATTAAAGATTACTTCGCTGTTAATTATTATCTGAGCTTTCTTATCACGATTTATGAGATACGTATTATAACCATTTTCGTATCGTTTTCACCGTTGCATTTCACCGTAGCCGCGCATTATAAATAGATTATTTCCGTTATGATTATTTATGACCTTCGCGTTATCCGTTATAAGTCTTAAGTCGCTTGTCTTTCACATTTGTATTATCAGCTGTTTATATTCCGAGATTTATCTGTTCTTTCTTATTTCATTTTTTTTTCTTATCTACAAAATTTTATATATTATATTATTCTTGTCTCTGTGACGTCGTTTACTCTGTATCTTAACTGTTTAATATATATTAGTAATTTATTTTAGTAATTTATTTAAGTAATTGTAAGTAAGATTAACTCAGTGTCGATTATTTCTCTCTCTTCCACACATTATCTAGCGCTCTCTCTCTATATATAATTCACAAAGAACCCTGCCCCTCTGCCACATACTGAGTCCTGGGTTACCGAATATTATCGTATCGTTATCGTGGCGCGGAGATACCGTGCCTGGCGCCCAATTTTACTCTTCTTTCCGGGGAGCTACCAGATATCGTACGCTACCGTAATTTGGAGATACCGCTTAAAACCTTATACCGTTAAATACCGTATCGGCCAAAGCTTGCACGCTACCTCCTCGGGATCGGCGTTTTTGAGATGGGCAACGACGTCACAATATATATATATATATATAAATATATATATATTGCGACGTTTATTCAATTAGATTCAAATGAATCGCGACACTCCTCGAGATGTTAGATGGGAGCGTGCGCGGGGGAGCGAAAACGCCGTCAAAAAAAAATAACGAAATTATTATACTCGCGTTCTGAGGAACAGGGATGGAGGGCGTTCTCGCGCGAGCCGCGGCGGAGCTGAGGCCGTATCGATATATCGAAAAGTTGGGCGCCAGATGCGGTCTTTCACGCATCAGTTTTCGCGAAAAGTCGAAAGACGTTAAAAACGATAGCATGCTTCGCCACGGGCCGATTAGCTCGCCTAACGGTAGAGGGGAGGGGTTGTTAGAGAAAGTTAATTGATTATGCGAGTCTTCACGGAACCAACAGACGACAGACAAAATGACAATCGACAACCAAGCGAGACGAACACTTAAATAAATTACGCGATTTGAACAAAGAAAGATAACAAGTTTATTACTAGAAAAGTAAGATAACAATACGAGTGAATAATAAGAGATCAATAATAAGAAGTGGATCGATTTTGAACATTAGCTCAGCAATCAATAAGAAGCGATAATTGAACTGAGATTAACAATTCCTTACAGAGACTTTAGTTCGCTATTAATTCCACGAGAAACGAGAACGAATCATACAAACCAAGTAGAAACGACGGTTCACAATAAATTCGAACGACATACGAAAGCGCAATATACAATACAATTAATCCTGGCACGAATAATGCGACGGTATTCTGAGCAAACATCCGCTCGAAATCGACAATGAAACGAGAGCGCTAAGACAATCCGGTTGTTTATCCGAGCCCGTTTTTATGGCCGGAGTTCGCAGGACTGAGCGAGACTTTACGGAATACCAAGGGTTTTCGGCACGGAAATATTCGCGGATAATACTCAAACGATAGCGTAATTTCGGCAGCCAGATCGACAACTTATCGCTACGGACTTTTCCTCGCAATTTCCTAGCTCGCAAAGCAAATCGACAGCTTAATAATTCGACAGCATAAGTAACCAGAGATCGAAAATACTTAATAACTTTTGCGAAGATGGATCACGTATGCGACAGGCGAACGATATTCTCAAATTTCGATAGCCGACGGCAGACGGAGACTTTTCTCCGCCGACGTTTCGCCTCTTTCTTCCGCGCAAGCCGCTCAAATTCCACTCTCAATACTTTGGCGATTATCTCGCACCGCGAGAATTCGGCAGATACCAATTGTCGTTTATTACGCGCTATTCGACGGCGCAATAAACGTGACGAAGACGCAAATATTCTATTATCCTTTATTACGCTCGATGCGACGGCGTAATAGGCGCAACAATGACGCAAATATTTTCACGCTCACACTACAATAAAATACCGGAAACGCTAAAATACCGCATACGCACTCTTAATAATTAACGACGACATACACGCAATCAGACATCAAAAATCGCCCTGAGATACGTTACGGAATATTCTACGCGGCAACGACAGCGGTACGACAACACGGGCGGTATTCGCTTGCGCGATCCTTCGCGCACGCGGTCGATATTCGACGGTCGATAGCTACGCGTAAAGAACACCCGAAACCCGGAGAGAGACGAACGTTGCCTTATCAATCTAATGCCGACGTTACGATGGTCCTTCCTCGGTCGCTTGCCTCCGGTCGCCCGAAAATTCACCAAATATCGCCTGCTCGGCACTGAGCCTGAGCGGCCGCGAAACACGAAAAATGGCGACGGCGGCAGAACGGCCGGCCCGCGGACAGAATCACGTACGTGGCTCACAAAGTAAGATGGGCAACCTCACCGATAACACCTCTTCCAGCTGGGGATGGTCCTCGGCCTCGTCCTCTGCTCGGTCTCGACAATCACAGGCTCGCACGACAAAAAGAACGACAACGGTATACAAAGCGATTGCTCGCAGTTAGCGCCCGCACCAGAATGATCCGGGGATCTCGCGGCCCCGGGTCGATAGCGGCGTCAATGACCGCTTAGTGGGATGTGCAGCCCCGCGGCCAATCAGGACTCGGCACGCAAGAGGTCCTAGCGCCTCGCGAGATCCGCGCTTTAGCGCTTCGCGCGCAATTAATTTAATTTAAATTGTTTGCTGACACGGGCCCATTTTCAAGGACCCGTTGGAGACTCCGCTGTCGTTTGTCCTCCTCGGAGGGTAGCGTCGATCGGACTTCCGTTCCCCTATCCGGGACGTGGGTGAATTCCCCCGGTATCATCCTTGGCTAAGTATTTTTCAAGCGCTACTTTATCCTCCGTTCGCTGTCGACGAGCGTCTTAACGCAATCTTCCTCGCTGTGCTTCCGGTCCTCCGGATCTTCTCCGGCGAGGTGCCCGTTGTCGTTTATGACAAACAAACAAAAATTCGATACAATTAATAAAAATGTTTATAAAATAACGATAGCGCTCGTCTCTCCGGGGATTTTCGATAACACTCTCTTGAGGTTGATTCTGGCGCGGTCGCTCGGCCCGCGCCCCGTAAAAATCTCGGGGTGGATGGATGCGCTACAGGACGGCAACGTCACAATATATATATATATATATATATATATATATATATATATATGCACATATAAAGAAATATGAAATATGTTATATGTTAAAATGAACAGATAAGTTGTGTTATTTTTCTCTCTATAACAGTTTCCATATGTTAAATCGACATATCTCTTCTGTTATTTATCATAAAAATGTAAGAATAACATTTCCTTTTAATTAAATTTAATATTATAAATATGTTAATTTAACATAAACTTTATTTCCAGATTAAATTTAAGTGTTACACTTTTGTGTTAATTTTTAAACATATTACTTGTGTTATTTATTTACATACTTGCCTTCTGTTAAATTAACATTAAAATTAGAGTGGATAAATTAGGACATGAAAAATATGTTAAATTTAACACAAAATTTTTTACTGTTTAATTAAATTTTCTTTCAAATTATTATTAAAGAAATAATTTAAAAAATTTACAAACGTTTATAAAATTTATAATAAATAAACAAAAAACAGAAATACAGAATATAATAATTTACAATATATATGGAAAAGTTAATTTCTTTCACACAAAATTATAAAATACAATATTTACGGTATAAAATATGTAGAATTATTAATAAAAACGAAATATATAAAAGCAATAATGTAAAAGATATAAGAATTTATATTTTAAATTTTAATTGAAAAAAATGATATAAAATTCAAGTACTTACACGGTTGAACCATTAATTCGAATATTATCTAACATTTCATTAGAAAACAGAACTTCCATTCCATCTATTAATTGTTCAAATTCAGATAATTTATCTACTTCTTCATACATTCTTTCAAATTCCTTTTGATCCGACATATCGCTTCTATTAAGATGATTTTCTTCTTCTAAAGTGTACTTCTTATAAAATTTCAAAAACATAAACATTTAAAAAAATTTTTCTCGCCTACATCTCTTCAGAGGGGTAAAGAAGGATTTTATAGTATTCTTGAAAATGAAAATCTATATCTTGGTAAATGCACCAAGTAAAATATATGGATATTGTCACGTTTTAATTTTTGCGAGAAATTGTAAAAAAAAAAAATTACGCACTACCAACCGCGGTGACTCTTAATCGTTCTTTTTTAGTGTATCGTATTGTTAAATACATAAAGAGCCTAATTCTTTATCAATGTATTAATTTAAAATTTATTCCTTAAATTAACGAAAAAAAACAAAAAAAGAAAAAAGTTACGAAAAATAATTACGAAAAAAATTAATATAATTTGATGAAAAATAAATAATACGTGATTTAAATAAAAATTATAATAAAGAAATTTACAATATCATAAAAGTTCACACACAACAAATGTAATTATTTGTTATATTCACAGACTACTACATATAATTTTATGTTAATTATATAATTCTTCAATAAATAAAGTTTTTTCATAAAATATTGTTCGTGTGACAATGCAAATAATATAATAAAATGATATAATATGTTAAAAGAATATAAATATATGTGAGAGAAACAGTAAATAAAACGTAAATAATTCTTGTAAACCAACTGTCAAAAGAAGAAAATTTTATCTTTTATGTAAAGTTTTTTTAGCTTGAAAACTTTCCCAACTTTTCTCTTGCGCATCTCTCGCGAACTTTAAACAAGAATCGTTAACAATTCGATAATGTAAAAGATATAAGTAGATGTATAGGGCCGGTTCTAACTCAGGTCCTCTCAGAGAGGTGAGGTGCGAGGGGATCTCAGCGGAACGGGGATATGACGTCACGCGGGGGTTGCGGGGAGGAGTGACTCACATTGAATGACAACCATAAACAAAAAAGGACAAAAAGAGCGATATTCTTTTGAAAAAGATTTTGGGCCTAATCCTTTTTTTTTATTTTTTTTTATTTTTATTTTTTTTTGTTCTTTTATTTTATTTTATTGCATTTTATTGTATTTTATTGTATTTTGAAAAGGATTTTGGGGGCCTAATCCTTTTTCTGTTCTTTTATTTTATTTTATTTTATTTTATTGCATTTTGAAAAGGATTTTGGACCTAATCCTTTTTTTTTATTTTTTTTATTTTTTTTTGTTCTTTTATTTTATTTTATTGCATTTTATTGTATTTTATTTTATTTTATTTTATTGCATTTTATTGTATTTTATTGTATTTTGAAAAGGATTTTGGGCCTAATCCTTTTTTTGTTCTTTTATTTTATTTTATTTTATTGCATTTTATTGTATTTTGAAAAAGATTTTGGGCCTAATCTTTTTTTTTGTTCTTTTATTTTATTTTATTGCATTTTATTGTATTTTATTTTATTTTATTGCATTTTATTGTATTTTATTGTATTTTGAAAAGGATTTTGGGGGCCTAATCCTTTTTTTGTTCTTTTATTTTATTTTGTTTTATTTTATTTTATTTTATTTTATTTTATTGCATTTTGAAAAGGATTTTGGGCCTAATCCTTTTTTTTTAATTTTTTTTTGTTCTTTTATTTTATTTTATTTTATTTTATTTTATTGCATTTTATTGTATTTTATTGTATTTTGAAAAGGATTTTGGGCCTAATCCTTTTTTTGTTCTTTTATTTTATTTTATTTTATTGCATTTTATTGTATTTTGAAAAGGATTTTGGGCCTAATCCTTTTTTTTGTTCTTTTATTTTATTTTATTGCATTTTATTGTATTTTATTTTATTTTATTGCATTTTATTATATTTTATTTTTAAGGAAAAATTTTAATAGCGCCGATGTTCGGCTGCTTTGTACTCTCGAGGTACACCCCTAATATAGATAATTCCAGGTTTTTTTTTATAGTATCCCATTTTGCAAGAAAACTTTCTTTCGTGTCCCCAACAGTCTCTGAAAGTTTGTTGGTCGAATATAAGAAGGATCGAAGCGCAGCAGATCATAGTACGTCATTTGAAAACGCATCGACACGTCGGCAGCAAAAGTAGTGTTTTGTCAGAAAAGATAGTGTTCTGTTAAAAAGTGTGATATATATTGTGTGATAATATATAAAATGGAAAACGAAGACGAAGATCGCGTGTTGTCGTCCGACAGTGACTGTATTAGTGACTGCAGTGAGGATTTTAATAAAAATTTTAATAAAAATTTTGCGTTTAAAATAACATCAAACACGGTATCAATCGGATAAATGTAGTTAAATATATAATCAAACTTTTTATTATCAGACCAATTAAAAATTATCCGATTTACATCGTGTTTGATATCATTTTAATCGCAAGAATCTCAATAATTCATTAAAATTACTTTCAAATGGATAAAATAAAAAATAAGAGTTTCAGTTTTTATTTTATAAGATGTTTACATTCGTGAAGAAGCCGAGTCCGCTTATCTTTACGACCTGTCAAGTGCGAGAGCGACAGCGAGTCGAGAGCGAGCGAGATGACCTATCATCAAAGAATTCCGAAGTCTCTTACAATCGGCTTCTTCACTTTCTCTATCCATTCGCAATTTACGAGATTATAAAATAAAAACTGAAACTTTTATTTTTTATTTTATCGATATGAAAGTAATTTTAATGAATTATTGAGATTTTTGTGATTAAAATGACATCAAACACGACGTAAATCGGATAATTTTTAATTATTCTGATAATAAAAAGTTTGATTATATATATTTAACTACATTTATCCGATTGATACCGTGTTTGATGTTATTTTAATCGCAAAATTTTCATTAGTTTGTCATCGGCCGCTTGCCAGCGGCAGACTTGATAACGAGATGAGCATGACAGTATGAGTACGTAAGAGCGAATGAAACAATAATATAAGCGAGCGAGATAGTAATAGGAGCGAGCAACGAGGACTCGAGCTCAAGAATCGGATTTTTCTTGCGCGCTATTATTTTCCTCTCGCTCGCTCCTATTACTGTCTCGCTCGCTCCTATTATTGTCTCGCTCATTCTTGTTGCTGTTTCTCTCGCTCTCGATTCTGGGTCCTGTTCGTAAAAATCATTGTGTACATGTATATAATAAAACTCTTAATTTCTCTTAATTATAATTTTATTTTAATAAATTAATAGTCTCAAATTTAAACTATAATTGTGAAAATAAAACTATATTGTATAAAATGTTGCACTGTACTTTACTTAATTTTTCTTATTGAACATAACTCTAGAATTAATTTAATTTTTACGATTAAAATCACATTAAACACAATATTTTATTACAATAATTTTCAAAAATTTCATTAACCCTTTTAATGAAACAAATAATATATCAAGCTTTAGTTTTTATTTTAAGGCAATTTTTTTTTTAAAGTCGTATATTATTATAAATAATTAGAAAATTCTCGATGTCGCAGATTTCGAAGTTTCTTACATGAGACTTTATTTATAATATTGACGAATATGTCAAAAAGTAAAATAAATTTTTTATTCATTTTAAATTTTAATAGAATAATGAGAATTTTTATATTAAAATAATATCGAACACGATATAAATCGCATAAATTTAATTAAATATAATTATAAAATTTTTATTATCAGATTAATTAAAAATTATCCGATTTACGTCTTGTTTGATATCAATTTAATCGCTAAAATTTCTTTAATTCATTAAAATTATTTTAAAACCGATGAAATTATAAATAAAAGTTTCAATTTTTATTTGATAAGATGTTTACATTTTCTTGAATTGCGAATGAATATAGGAAGCGACGAAATCGATTGTAAGAGACTTCGGAACTGTTTGATGGTAGGTCATCTCGCTCGCTCTCTACTCATGGTCTTGCTTTCTCTGTTATACTCAGCAGTCATGATAGATAACCTGGAATGATAACAGGACCCAAGAATCGAGAGCGAGCGAAACAGCATCAAGAATGAGCAAGACAATAATAGGAGCGAGCGAGAGGAAAATAATAGCGCGCAAGAAAAAACCGATTCTCGAGCTCGAGTCTTTGTTGCTCGCTCCTATTATTATCTCGCTCGCTCTTATTATTATTTCACTCGCTCTTATTACCTTCTCCCTCACATATTCTCGCATCATTTTTATACATACATACATAGATATATATACATATATTAAAAATCATATTAATTTAAAAATTATTATAAATAACGAAGTTTTCGATGTTAAAAATTCCGAAGTCTCTTACACGAAACTTTATTTATAATATTTAAATATTATTTATAATAATTTACTTTAAATATCTTAAAACTAAAATTTTTATATTAAAATTAAAATTTTATTCAAAATTTAAAAATTTTTTAAATTTTATTTTTCATCTCTTTGGAAATAATTAAAATTGATTCATGAAATTTTTTCTTTTAAAATGACAATATAAAATAATTAAGATGATTTTTATTTATTGTTACATACATCTAAGTGTAAATTATTCGAATAAAATGTCAGGTTTAATATGATTTAGTTTCAAAAAATACATTCATTTTAAAACTATTACGTTAAATAAGATAAATTGAAATACAAAAATTTCAGTTTCTAATATATTCAATGTTATATTTTTTTTCCATTATATATGTTGCATATAAAATGATCTTACTTAGCATTTATGATTGGTCTAAATGTAGTCAATATAATCAATATCAAATAGTATTGTGATCTGTATTGTGTTTTTTCTACTTTAAGAAGGCCTAAGTGAGATTTTTCGTCCCATTAAACTGTTTTTTTCACGAAAACCAAAAGCAAAGAGTGTTTGAGTCTTGAAAATGTTATGACATTGCAGCATTCCATGGGCAAAGCAACAACGAGGCGAAAAACGTCACCACATTAGTTTTGAAGCCGAAAACATCCTCTTTAAAATGGCATAAAGAAAATTGTTCTAACTTGCCTAGGAGCTGAATTATCAGGTTCCAAAGTAGACCCTGTTTTTTGCAAGATTTTGATCGAGTACCGCCGGCATTCGCGTTATCCGATGTGCACCACAAGGAGGTTGCTCGGTCGGAGTTTGCACATCATTTTGTGTGTGTGTGTGTGTGTGTGTGTGTGTGTGTGTGTGTGTGTGTGTGTCACATCGGAGATAAGGACCCCACGGTTCGTCACTCCCATGGTATTTAATGACTCCAAACCCTCTCGTGTGTCTGCGTATGTGTATGTATGTGATTTGTGTGTGTATGTGTATGTGAGTGAGTATTTGAGTGTGTGTATGGGTAGGTGGACGGGTGGTTGTGAAATGCGGATGGGTGGGTAGGTGTATGTGCGCATACTACTCAATATGAGGTATTCCCGCCCCTTCGGCGAATCACCTCAAGCAGTCTATTCCTCATACTGATACATCTACTGATTTCATCTTGAGGAATTTCCTGCCAAATCTCTTGAAGAATTCTTTCGAGTTCTGCGAGCGTCGTTGGCTGCCTTGGATAATCTCTCAACCGACGACCCATCAAGTCCCAGACGTGTTCAATAGGATTCAGGTCTGGGTTTACTGCTGGATGATTGAGAACCGTGATATCGTGATCCTGTAGAAACTGTCTTGTCAGCGCAGCGTTATGAGGACGAGCGTTATCCTGCATAAGAATAAAATAGTCTCCAATTATTTGCCGGAAGGGTACAACTTCTGACCGAAGAACCTCATCGATGTATCGGGCTGCTGTCAAACCCGGAGGAGGAATTACCACTAAGTTTGTACGTTCAGTCATTGTGATTCCTGCCCAAATCATAATCGAACCGCCATTAAACGCTCGAACTGTTGCGACACAGGCACGATCGAATCTTTCATTACGTCGACGCCAGATACGAACTCGTCTATCATTAGTATAGAGGCAAAAACGAGATTCGTCCGTGAAAAGAACTTGTCTCCACTGTCTCTGAGTCCAGTCGATATGAGCCCTTGCATATTCCATCCGAGCTTGCTGATGAGCAGCCGTCAATCTCGGCACACGCGCTTGGCTTCGTGACCTCAGGTCAGTTTCTCGCAGGCGATTCCGGATGGTCTGATTGCTCATAGGCCAATCCTGAAACAACTGGGCTCTAATGTAACCAGCACTTACTGTACGTTCTCGTACAGCCATATTAACAATATTATTCCCGATCTTCCCGAGCGGATGTCATACGTCTACGACCTTGACCTCTTCTTCGTTGGTAAAGTCCAGTATCCTGGTAACGTATCCAAGCACGAGCTACAACAGATCGACTTACATTAAATCTGTCAGCTACGTATCGCTGAGATCTACCATCTTCCAACAAAGCGATTACCTGTGCCACTTCATTTTCGCTAAGATGTCTCATTTTTGCGTAAGATGTACAATTTCTTGTGTCAAAGATGTATGCCGAAAACAGAAAAAATTTAAGTACTGTAATTGTTCGGGATATGAACTCGGGATTTTTTGTTTGATGAGATGAGAGTAACAAGTGCACAAACGAGTGTCAGTCGTCAACAAAAATTCGTCTTGTCACTCTGTCATAAAGGAGTAAACGAATCGGGAAAGCGGTGATAGAGAATAACAAGCGAAACAACGTGAAAGAAGAAGTCTCGCGTGTGTATCGTTGCTCGCGCGATTGCGACCACATATCGTAATCAGCAGCTCGCCGGTAACAAGAAAGTTGGAAAAAAAGAGAGAGAGAAAGAGAAAGAGAGAGAGAGAGAGAGAGAGAGAGAGATAGGACCATATGGTTAATTACATTCTATGTGATCGGAATAATTTAGATAGCTGAGGAGCGTTTGTTGGATAGCAATAAAAGTGCTATGTATTGAAACAAAAAATCCCGAGTTCATATCCCGAACAATTACAGTACTTAAATTTTTTCTGTTTTCGGCATACATCTTTGACACAAGAAATTGTACATCTTACGCAAAAATGAGACATCTTAGCGAAAATGAAGTGGCACAGGTAATCGCTTTGTTGGAAGATGGTAGATCTCAGCGATACGTAGCTGACAGATTTAATGTAAGTCGATCTGTTGTAGCTCGTGCTTGGATACGTTACCAGGATACTGGACTTTACCAACGAAGAAGAGGTCAAGGTCGTAGACGTATGACATCCGCTCGGGAAGATCGTAATATTGTTAATATGGCTGTACGAGAACGTACAGTAAGTGCTGGTTACATTAGAGCCCAGTTGTTTCAGGATTGGCCTATGAGCAATCAGACCATCCGGAATCGCCTGCGAGAAACTGACCTGAGGTCACGAAGCCAAGCGCGTGTGCCGAGATTGACGGCTGCTCATCAGCAAGCTCGGATGGAATATGCAAGGACTCATATCGACTGGACTCAGAGACAGTGGAGACAAGTTCTTTTCACGGACGAATCTCGTTTTTGCCTCTATACTAATGATAGACGAGTTCGTGTCTGGCGTCGACGTAATGAAAGATTCGATCGTGCCTGTGTCGCAACAGTTCGAGCGTTTAATGGCGGTTCGATTATGATTTGGGCAGGAATCACAATGACTGAACGTACAAACTTAGTGGTAATTCCTCCTCCGGGTTTGACAGCAGCCCGATACATCGATGAGGTTCTTCGGTCAGAAGTTGTACCCTTCCGGCAAATAATTGGAGACTATTTTATTCTTATGCAGGATAACGCTCGTCCTCATAACGCTGCGCTGACAAGACAGTTTCTACAGGATCACGATATCACGGTTCTCAATCATCCAGCAGTAAACCCAGACCTGAATCCTATTGAACACGTCTGGGACTTGATGGGTCGTCGGTTGAGAGATTATCCAAGGCAGCCAACGACGCTCGCAGAACTCGAAAGAATTCTTCAAGAGATTTGGCAGGAAATTCCTCAAGATGAAATCAGTAGATGTATCAGTATGAGGAATAGACTGCTTGAGGTGATTCGCCGAAGGGGCGGGAATACCTCATATTGAGTAGTATGCGCACATACACCTACCCACCCATCCGCATTTCACAACCACCCGTCCACCTACCCATACACACACTCAAATACTCACTCACATACACATACACACACAAATCACATACATACACATACGCACACACACGAGAGGGTTTGGAGTCATTAAATACCATGGGAGTGACGAACTGTGGGGTCCTTATCTCCGATGTGACACACACACACACACACACACACACACACACACACACACACACACACAATGATGTGCAAACTCCGACCGAGCAACCTCCTTGTGGTGCACATCGGATAACGCGAATGCTGGCGGTACTCGATCAAAATCTTGCAAAAAACAGGGTCTACTTTTGAAACCTTATACTCTAGGCAAGTTAGAACAATTTTCTTTATGCCATTTTAAAGAATGTTTTCGGCTTAAAACTAATGTGGTTTTTCACCTCGTTGTTGCTTTGCCATGGAATGCTGAATGTCATAACATTTCAAGACTCAAACACTCTTTGCTTTTGGTTTTCGTGAAAAAAACAGTTTAATGGGACGAAAAATCTCACTTAGGTCTTCTTAAAGTAGAGGCCTTACCTTCAAAACACGCTAAAGAACAATGTCTGCGATTCTGGAAGTCGAGATATTGGTTTCTGAAAATCGACAAAATTTGCAGTTTTTAAAGTGCTCTCCTAATTTTTTTGCGTAGTATATATATGAGTCTCGGAATACCACTAAAAACTTCCAATAAATAATGTTATGAAACACACAAAACAACACAGCCACACTATTTATATATATATATATATATATATATATATATATATATGGGACGTTCCACGCCAAATCGGACACCATTTAGCTTTTGCATCGTCGATTTTTTTGAAAATTTTTTATGTTTTAGTATTGGTTGAAAGAGGCCTCCATGATTTTTTTTCAATTTTTTTTGTCGAATCGTTTTCAAAATATCGAATTTTCAAAAATTACGTTACTTTTTTTTTAGACGTCCATAAGTTTGCGAAAAATGGGCCAAATGGGACGTTTTTTTTCTTGAAATTTTTCTTTTTAAACGCACTTTTGATAAAAAATATCGAAAAAATTTTTCAAACCGTATTTCTATAAAATTTTTAAGTTTTAAATATAAATTGTTGATTTACAAAAAACACGTACTGATCGATTTTCTTAAAAATTTTTTGTAAAAAATTGTCATTTATTCCACAACTTTTAAGCCTAAGTAGATAATGGGATAACGATGGGATCTATTTTTTTTCGATTTTTTTATTTTCATATTTTTGTTATCCTTGTTGAAAAATTTCTCGGAAAAAATACTATACATAGGAGCTACTATTAATAATTATCTGACGCATAGTGATTATTAATTAGTTCACAGATTGATTTCAGGAAAAAGATACAGGCGAAATAAAGTACGTATTATGCTTGATAAAGTTTTTTTTATTCAGTAGCATTTATTTTCTCACACGTTTAAATATTTTATAAATTCGAGATTCAACAGATGATGAAAATTCTTTCAATCTCAAAGTGTCTTCTCCGTCTGGAATTACACAATGATATTTTTGCGTCCCTGTTATTGTCTTTGCTCTTATATATCGTTTCTCTAATGATTCTTTGGCTCGAATGTAATCTTCGTTAGAGAAGAATTGAGCATAAATATTTGGCAAAGAATTTGGTTTTATTGCCCAGTCATATAATTGTTGAGGAGTTGAAATTTGTATATATTGTGGTTTATTCAAATAAAAATTATCGGTCATCGTTCATTAAATGATTAAGATATATCTATTTTATTTCATAAATAACAATGACCGTTGCCGGTGAGCCTGAAAAAAAGATTAATATTTATTTTCAACACGGATAATTAAAATATGGAAATAGAAAAATCGAAAAAAATAGATCCCATCGTTATCCCATTATCTACTTAGGCTTAAAAGTTGTGGAATGAATGACAGTTTTTTGCAAAAAATTTTTAAGAAAATCGATCAGTACGTGTTTTTTGTAAATCAACAATTTATATTTAAAACTTGAAAATCTTATAGAAATACGGTTTGAAAAATTTTTTCGATATTTTTTATCAAAAGTGCGTTTAAAAAGAAAAATTTCAAAAAAAAAAACGTCCCATTTGGCCCATTTTTCGCAAACTTATGGACGTCTAAAAAAAAAGTAACGTAATTTTTGAAAAATCGATATCTTGAAAACGATTCGACAAAAAAAATTGAAAAAAATCATGGAGGCCTCTTTCAACCAATACTAAAACATAAAAAATTTTCAAAAAAATCGGCGATGCAAAAACTAAATGGTGTCCGATTTGGCGTGGAACATCCCATATATATATATATACAGGGTGAGGCATTTATAGTGACGCGGGCGTATTTCTCGGAAACAAAGCGAGATATTAAAAAATGTTTCAGACGAAAGTTGTATGGTTTCAAGGGGGACATAAAATGGTGTTATTAGTTTGATCTTGAAGAGCCACCTGAAGGACACGCGAAGGTCAGCTCCAACTTTTTAAATGGGACACCCTATATGCTTTTGCATATTCTTGTAGCTCATCTCAAGAGCTTTCCAAAACACTATAATTAAGTTAGTTTTCATTAAGTACTTTCCAAGTTATGAGGCTTGAAATCATTTTTTAATTTTACATAAACCGTAAAATATCTTGTAAAATATTCATTTTTCGATTATTTTACCTTAATACTTTTATGTACAAAATAATGAGAAAAATCAATTGGTGTAAAGAAAACTCATAGTTGTTTCGAAAAAAAAAATGTAATTTGCAATTAACAATTACATATTTTTTCTTAAAAATAACTATGTCTTTTCTTTACACCAATTGATTCCTCTCATTATTTTGTACATAAAAGTATTAAGGTAAAATAATCGAAAAATGAATATTTTACAAGATATTTTACGGTTTATGTAAAATTAAAAAATGATTTCAAGCCTCATAACTTGGAAAGTACTTAATGAAAACTAACTTAATTATAGTGTTTTGGAAAGCTCTTGAGATGAGCTACAAGAATATGCAAAAGCATATAGGGTGTCCCATTTAAAAAGTTGGAGCTGACCTTCGCGTGTCCTTCAGGTGGCTCTTCAAGATCAAACTAATAACACCATTTTATGTCCCCCTTGAAACCATACAACTTTCGTCTGAAACATTTTTTAATATCTCGCTTTGTTTCCGAGAAATACGCCCGCGTCACTATAAATGCCTCACCCTGTATATATATATATATATACATATATATATATATATACATGTATGTATATTAGAATTATATGTATGTATTTAATGTATAAAACCGTGCAAGAAAGAGTCGCCTTCAATTTTTTATTAAAATATCTATAATAACGATTATAATAATTTTTGTTTCACTGCATATACATAAGTATATACAAATTATACAAGTATATACAAATTATTTTAATATCACAATAATCAAAGTATTACAATAATCAAAAAGAGAAATAAATTGGATATAGATATAGAAGGATATAAATTGGATATGTCAGATTCTGAAATAATAATACAAATACCCAGCCTGGCGAATAATGACTTAATGATTCTGCCAAATATAATAACAACATTGAAAAATAACTTTTTATTTGCCAAGCCAAGTATTAGTTTCATTTAAAATTTGCTGAAAAGAACTTTATTCAATATTCTTTTATTATCTTTATAAATTTTTAAACTTTATTTATATTATACAAAAGTTATATATAAATTAATTTTTTTAAAGTGAAAATCTATTGCTAGAAACTTTGTTATATTTATTATTAGTAGAACTATAATTTTGAACATAGAACGCATTTGTAGAAGACATTTTATAAAGAATGCAAAATAAAAATGAATTTTTAAAAAATTTGTATTTCTATTTGTATTGTCATTATTGAGCATGACGTAAAGATCGCAATCACAGTTGAAACAATTGCATAAATCTTAGACTAACAGGTCTTATCACGAGGAAATCTACATGATGTAGTTTCCTTAAACTGAAAATATCATAATGTTTTTGTGACGTCCTTTTTATTATTATATTTATTTTTATTATTATATTTATGTTCGATTTATATTTATGGACGTCTATTGTTGCGAATGATAAAAATCAATCTTACTTGTTAATTAAATTTTGGTATTCTGTGTGTATGTATATGTGTATATATATATGATACATGTGTATCTTATCTTTTAACAAGAATACCGTGTTTCATATGATTATTGTTAAGTTAATTAATGATAATATAACAAAGTTAAGGTACTTCCTTAAATTTTTATTGCAGTTTGCATCTTATTAGGCATCATTGGTAACAAGAAAATGCATGATTTCACAATTTCGTAGCATGATCACATTAAGATAATCTATTCCGTGATAAGACCTGCTGGTCAACGATTTATGCAATCATTTCAACTGTGATTGCGATCTTCTACATGAAATTGAAAAAATCATGCTTTTTTTCTTATCACTAGACAGTTATACTAGCTATAAAATAATATGATTTACAAACTTGTATTATTCGGAGAATATTATAGATGTAACACCATAATACAATATAGCAAATATTTCTGTCTATAATGACGAAACGATAGGATGCAAAAACAGTAATAAATTAAAGGAAGTACACTTTCATATTTCTTATAAATTTATAAATTAATATGTACAAAATATTAAAATTTAATATTTTTTAAATTGTTTGCGTTCTACGTCCCTTTCTATGCTTTGTATTGTTTACCTTTCTTCCCTTACCTATTGCTACTTTTTATTTCAACTTGTTTTATCTCTTATTTATTACACTCATTTATTTATGTTTTGTTCTTCCATTCTATATATTTTTTTATTTAAATTCTTTATATTTTCCTAAAGAATGATGCTCAAAATGGTTCTTTTTTATTTTTTCTACAGTACAATCATTATTCTGATTTTTTATTTATTTAACAAATTATTCATTTTTCTATTAATAGAACCACCTTTTATACTACGATTATTATATCTCGTGCGAGAATACAATTTTATCTTGATCATATATCTCAATGCTTGCAGTCGATGATTGTAGCATGCATTATTTTCATCTAGCCATTCAGAATACTTTCCATTTGTTGTATTAATATATTCATTCGTTATTTTATCCAAAATTTGCTTTGACGCCCAATAATTTTGTCACACATGATTGAATGTCATTAATTGTGTTTGGACCACTTTTGTAAAAACATGTGTCGGTCGTATTAATTTAGTTATTGTAGGAGCATCTTCGTCTGCGTTTGGATATTCTCGATATTCTATATATATTTCATTTTCCGTAACGTTTTCCATTGGCGTTTTCATCATGCAATTACGACAATTGTCGCATTTGGTTTTTGCAACGCTTTGACGTGCTATATATCCTGCAAAAAATGCAACAGCATTTTCATCATATATATTTAGTGGCTCAACATTTTCTTTGTCTCTTACAATATCAAACTCTTCAAGAATTTGTGTGTCTTCTAAAAATGATTCATCGTCAGAATTGGCGTCACATTGTACAACGATATTTGCATTCAACGAATCTTCTAGTGTTTTAACAAGGTGGCTAGGTGAATTAATAAGAAAGTCAGCTTTTGAACATTGAACATTGCCTTTATCAGTTATCGGAATGTATCCCGTAGATATTATATGTCTTAGAGAGAGTCGGACCATTCTTGCTGTGGGATTGGGATTAAATCCTCCACGTTGTCTTAATTTAGAAAATAAATGTTCAACCGAATCTTGATTGCATAATCCTGTGGCAAGTTCAAATTTTTCATCTTGCCTTGTGAGTTCCTTATATGTTCCAAGAATGGCTTGTACAGTTACACCTAACCCTTTCAAACAAGGTATTTTCGATAATCTGTTTGGTGATATAGACCATTTTGAGCACCATTCGACAAAATCTGTTAATAAAATTTCAATGTCAGGATTCTTGGTAGACAATGGTCGTTTTCCACCATATGTGATATTTATACTATAAGAATTGCAAGCATCTATCACTTTATTCAAATATTCTATAAAATCAGCCATTGCATTCCATGTATTTGTTTGTAACAGCTTTCCATGACCAGCAGTTCTTATTGCGGCTGCAAATGTATGACTAAATAATTGGAAGGCTCTTTTAACATTCATCGTTTCAAAAGCATTGGGGCGAATGTGCGCTTCCGTAATATGAGATAATAAATTTGAACCTCCTTTATTGGCATCATCAATAGACCATGTTAATTCAAAGTCATTAAATGAGGCAATTATTTTTCCATCGCGACAGATATCTATGTTTTCTGAATAAACTTGCCAATCTTTTAACTAAATGTGGGAAATCAAATGATGCGTAATATTTTTTTCCATTATGCATAAAGAATGGCTTATCCGAATGCACGCCAAGTTGAACATAAGCACTCTGATTGCATGTGCCTTGATCACATGTTACGAGTCGCACATCAGCACCTGTTTCGATAAGCTTATCTAAGCATTCTTTTAATAAAATTATTATTTCTTCCGCTTTCATACATTTTCCGGGAAGAAAATATGCTAGTGGTTGACGCCATGGATTTCGCGCATTTATGCTATCTAATTGTAAGCAAAATACAAATACACATTTTGCTCTTTCATTTTCTTTCTAAAGATCCTAAATCAACGAGTCCTTCTATTTGATCCAATTTGAACGAATATTCCTCATATGATTTTATTGTCATTTCATCCCACTTTAATGCACATATTCTTTCTTCTATGGGTAATTTAGAAAGTTTTTCTCGTAATTTACAAAATATAAAATCGCAAAATCCAGGTGTCATATTATATTCTTCATGCCATCTTCGAATTGTTCGTTCTCCAGGAAAATTGCAACCTGCCTTTCGTAAACCACGCAGTGCAGAAGCAGAATAATAATAAAGTTGCTTCGATATATTTTTTTCTTCTTGGGTGTATGCTGCATGTGGCGTATGTAGTTGCAAATTTATCATTGCTTTCGCAACTGGATGCAATTTTATTTTATCTATCAATTCCTGTATATTTTTTTTCGCGTTTTTCTTATTTGTGCGCTTTACAGGTGTTCGTCGAGCATATCTGTGCAAACATAGTTGTAATGTTTTTATTTTTTGACGCAGACGCATATTTTCATTCTGTAAGGAATTAATGATTAGTTTTAAATTATTTTCTTCTTTTTCAGAAATTTTTATCTCTTTATTTTTTATTTCTTTATTTTTTATTTCTTCACTTTGTACGGTTTGTGTTAATATTTTTTCGCATATTGGTGGTTCTAAATGTATCCAATCCATGACATTTTCCTCTTCCGATGTCATATCAAAATGTAATTGCGGTGACGGATAAGTTCGTAATAGTGGCCATTGAAATGATTGCTCTGTCATTTCATCATTTTCAATATTTCAATATTTCATCATTTTCAATATTTCCTAATGTAGCTGGTTTTGTAGTATTTTCGTCTTTCTTTTTTGCTTCCGTTACATTTATGTTTTTTTCGTTATCGATTACCTCTACTGCAATAGACATGCTCTCCATGTCTACGTCCTTATTATTTTCTTTTGATAAAAGAATATTTTTAAAAGGAATGGGTACCGAATCACGTTTTAATAATTTCTTACCTTCTCCCTTAAAGGAATTTTCAGAAATGATCTGCACACAAACCAGCACGACGGATTGAATTGGTAGACCATTTTTCTAATTGAGTATTTCCTGCAACAGAACCAATACGGAAGATTACTAACAATAAAATTAATATTTCGGAAAATTTCTTAAAAAGAAAACACTTCTAATTATATATGTATATTAATTATATATATATATATATATATATATATATATATATATATTATATATATATATATATATATACATATATATAATTAATATATTAATTATTAAATAATTGTAAATAATTTCTTCCTCTTTTATTCCATATTCATTGAGTATATTGTTAATTTTTGTAAATATTGTATTGTATTTTTTATGCATAAAGAAACTTACAAACAAATCTCACTCTAATTATTAAATCTCACTCAAATTATTACTTATTCTTGATGCTCCATAATTGCGCTACATTAATATTCAAAAAGCTTTGATTTAATTGAGTTTCTATTTGGCCTTCTTATTACACGACTCATTTTGTACATAATTTTTTACTTTTCTCTTATGGAATATTCTCTTATGAAGTAGGTTATATTTTCTGTATTTCATTTTACGTTTTTTAAAAATTCTTCTTTCGAACGGTTTTTGCTTTGGCTCCTACATGTTTGCATGTGGATGTGTTGCTCTGCTCATCTTAATTTTTCAGATATTTTGCTATCATTTGGGAAAATAAAATTTTGACGGATTTTATACGCCGTGCAAGGCTTGATTGATATGCAGCATCTCTGTCCTATGCTTGCCTACCACAGCTTTTTGCACCGCTTTTCACACAGTCGCGATCCCTGTGTTTCTTTGAAGGTGAGTAGCATATTCAGCGTGCTTACGTGTGGACAGCCGCACCGTCTCTATTTTCGAATTTCTAATTATTCATTATATTCAATTGACTCTCAACATTATTGTTTAAAATCTAACGACTCAAATTTTTTCAACATCAAATGTAACGATTTTCTTTTTTTGACTCTCAACATTATTATTTTAAATCTAACGACTTAAAAAAAAAATTTTTTTCAACATCAAATGTAACGAAGTTTTTTGCGTTCTACGTCGTCATCTTTTTGTATTCTGACCTTTATCATGTATCGAATTGTTGTTATTCTTTTGCGAGCGACCGATTTGAATTTTTTTCTATATGTAATTTATTTCTATATGTAATTTATTATTGTAATATTCGCTATCAGCATTGAGAAGGTCCTGGAATAGGACGAAACGTACGTATGCGAGCACGAAATTGTACATGGTACTATGTTATAGACATGATTTTTTAATGACTAAAGTTTAAGTTTATTTTCTTAAATTATTGAGTTGCATATTACACCTTTGCCGTAGCAGTAATTGTTGCCTAAATTACTTGATTAATTTTAAAATCTCACTCTGATTCACCGATTTGGATAAAGAAATTGGCACGAGTAGTTTACATCGAATAAAGTTTCCTTGCAAAGCTCTCGATGGATTTTTCGAAAATTGCAGAGAAAAAGTTAACAAAAATGTACGTGTACTATAAGTAATTATATTTATTATTGAGTTCATTTTTTACGCTGGCAGTGATTCAGTAGAGAAACACCTGGATTCTCACGTGAAAGATTAAGGTTTCCCATTTTGACGGATTTTTAAATATTTTTTTATATACGGAAATAATGAAAATAGATAATAAATAAATTTTAAAGGAGCTTTTAAAAGGGCGGGGATAAGAATATGATGAAATTTTATAATAAAATAAAATAATGAATAATAAATCGAATAAATCGAATAAATAAATAATAAATAGAATTTGCCCATTTCATGAAATTTTAAAGAAATAATAGCAATAAATTAGACAATGACAATTGCTTTTTATTATTCTGTACATATATACTCACACATGCAAATAAATATAAATTCAAGAAAGAACTTACCGCTATTGCGTATCCATAACTTGTGTCTTGCATTTGTACTTAATGGAAATCGAAATAAATGCGATCCCGTTGAATATCGACCATTGCGACAATTTTTATACGCGCACTTGTCATAAACACTTTCTGTATAACACTGATCCATTCTAATTTTATTAATATTTTTTTACTGATATATTTAAATATGTTTTATATTATATTTTAATGAAATTTTTTATTATCTTTTATTGCTATTAGAAATGTTTGACTCCCATACACAAAAAATAATTTTTCTATTTCAATATAAATAAAATCTATAAATAAATCTATAAATAAAATGGATATAAATAAAATCTTTTTGATTTGAAATAAAACAAAATTATGTAATAAAACAAAATTAAAATATATAAAAATATGTAAAATGTAATGTGCAACAAAATTAAAATTAATTATAATTAAATACAAAATTAAATTAACCTGAAAGTGAAATTAAAGGTGCAAAATTAAATAAACAAAAAAATAAAATACAGAAATAAAATACGTGGTAATAATAATATAACCAAAGAAACAAATAATATCACGCTTAAAAAATAATAAAGAAACTTAATTTACTATATTAATGCACAAAATTTATATACATTAACTACTTACTAACTAACTATCAATTTATACATTTATAACTACTTATCAATTTATAAAGTAATAAGAGAACTTAATGCCGTTACTTTAATTAAAATAGCGTCTTTAATAAGAATCGAAAGAATAAGCTATTAAAAACTTTCATTTAATACAATTACGTATAAAGAGCACCGAATCAACAAATCGTATAACTTTTCGAACATCTCGAGTGGAAAGATTCTTTTAACTGCTTCAGTTATTTATTGTATTAAAAAAAAGAAAAGCAGAAAAAGAAATACAATAAGACATAAACAGAAATAGACGCGTAAATACGATTATAAATACGGCGATGCACTCTATATCGACAGGATCTAATGTTTGTCTTTCTTGACAATACAGCGTTCACTATATCGCGTGTCATTTATTATCGCGTGTCAGCACTCAAGATGGGCGTGTTTAACACTCAGGACGGGCGAAGAAAAGGGGATAGCGACCACGCGGCAGCGATCGGATCTCAGCGAGCCACGAGCCATTAGTTCGCTCAAAACTCTCGAGTTGTACAGCACGTGGATAATATTTGTAAGTAGATAATTTTATATTAATATAAATCTATATATATAATATATAATCTATATGTATATATATATATATATATAATATATATACAGGGTCTACCAAAAGTGTGGAAACCCCTAAATATCTCGGAAAATATACGTTTTACAGAAAAGTGTTTCCAACAAAAGTTGTAAGGTTTAAGAAGATCTATATACTGATTCTATCAGTTTGACCTTGGATGGCGTCGTCAAGGTCAGGTCAAGGTCACATTGACTTTTTTAAATGACACCCCCTACATTTGATTGCATATTCTTATAGCTTAATTCAAGAGCTTTCCAAAACACTATAATAATGTTCATTTTTATTAAGTACTTTGCGAGTTATGAGGGTTGAAATAATTTCTTAATTTTACATAAACCATAAAATATCTAGTAAACCATTCATTTTTCGATTATCTTACCTTCATACTTTTATGTACAAAATAATGAAAGGAATCAATTGGTGTAAAGAAAACATACAGTTGTTTTTAAGAAAAAATATGGAATTGTTAATTGCAAATTACATATTTTTTCTTAGAAACAACTATGTGTTTTCTTTACACCAATTGATTCCTCTCATTAATTTGTACATAAAAGTATGAAGGTAAGATAATCGAAAAATGAATGGTTTACTAGATATTTTATGGTTTATGTAAAATTAAGAAATTATTTCAACCCTCATAACTCGCAAAGTACTTAATAAAAATGAACATTATTATAGTGTTTTGGAAAGCTCTTGAATTAAGCTATAAGAATATGCAATCAAATGTAGGGGGTGTCATTTAAAAAAGTCAATGTGACCTTGACCTGACCTTGACGACGCCATCCAAGGTCAAACTGATAGAATCAGTATATAGATCTTCTTAAACCTTACAACTTTTGTTGGAAACACTTTTCTGTAAAACGTATATTTTCCGAGATATTTAGGGGTTTCCACACTTTTGGTAGACCCTGTATATATAATATATATATATATATATATATATATATATATATATTTATATATATATATATAATATATATAATATAATTATTAGGGTGGGTCAAAAAAATTGATTATTTTTTTTTTTACAAGTGGCACGGAAAAATGGGTTGTTAGACGCCTTAAAAAAATTCTCACCAAATATGAGCTCTTAATTTTAATAGGAAGGTCCTCCGCATCGCAGTTTTTTATTTTTTTCTCAGTCCAATAGAAAAAAATTCATACCTCATCATTAATTGATTGTACAGAAAAATGTTTTAAAAAAATTTTGTAGGAAATTTAATGTTCTACAAAAAAGGTATCTTATGTTTTTTCCGCAAACGTCACCATTCGAAAGATATTGAAGATTTAAGTTTGATTATTTTAAGACAAATTTCATTTTTGTTTATGAATTTTATAACTCGACAACAAATGACTATTGTAAAATGCGCAATACAAATTTTTGTAGGAAATTAACTACTCTACAAAAATGGTCTCATATGTTTTGGCGATTAAATTAAGCGTTCAAAAGATATTCATCATCAAACTTTCATGTGTACTGATCTTAGGAGTTTTTGATTAGATAGTCGAAAAATTTCAATTTAATTTATGAATTTCATATAAATTTCATTTTTTGTCATTAATATAAGTATTATTTGAGTTTTATTTTCAAAATTTTTGAAAATTTTTTATCAATAATTCTAAACATTTTATTTTAATCATTAGAAATCACGATCATGTTGTTTTTTTTCGATAACGTATTCAAAATGTCTTTAAAAATTTTTCCACTATAGCTAGATATTGTCCTAGGGAAATTTTCCTCTCTAGAGAATTTTTGTTTTGTATTGTATTTCTTCTTTTCCCTTGTGAACTAGCGCCACCTACATTTTTCTTTATCGTTATGTTGTCTTTTATTTGTATACATTTTCTACAGCATTTTTAGTGTTTCCACAACTTATGATCTCGTATATGTGATAAAACGGTTAATTATTTACAAATTTTGCGGTTACTACATGAATTTATATGATATTTATCGAAAATATGGATAAAGAAATTCATTTGATCGGAAAACCTTTGCAAAAAATTTCAGAACGCAAGTTGCCAACAGTCAAAGAGGTTATGAGTGTTTTTTTCTATCAGCTCAAAGTGTTAAAATGTTCCATCAAACAAAGTTCTAAAAATGCAGCCTGTCAAGTTATTGAACTATGGAAAAACAACCAGATTCCTACTAGTGAATCGACTAATGTCATAAAAAAAATTCTTCGCTATCATAATCGATGGATGAAATTGCAAAAATCTTTTGTGCGAAAAAAATCATCAGCACAAAACAAAAATGAAATGAGATTTCAGAATGAAATTAAAGCATTATTTGATATTGTAGATTATAAGTCATTAAAACTGCTCGATAATAATATTCAAGAGTTATATTCAAATCAAAAAAGTGATACCCGGAAAGAAATTCTTTCTAATAACCCAAATAAAACAAACAGAACTATGAATATGATGGAAGTAGACGAAAGTCGTAAGTATTTACAACATTTAACTATCATAAATTTTAGTAATAATTGGAAATAAATTCAATTTATTTTAAATTATAAATAATAAAGTATATTATTGTTTTTCTAATTAATTATATCATAAATGTCAATATGTTAATAGATGATAAATAAAAAACTCTTCATGTTCCTTACCTGATATCAAAATGAATGCATTTCAAATTTTTTCTTCCATTAATTTAATAATATCGCTCATTTTAGATTTGAATCAACCCTCAACTAGCCATGAGATTGTTCCAAGTGAAAAATCAGAGTCATCCTCAACGCTTACATTAAGTCAAGCTACAAATTTCGGTTCAGATTTAGAGTATGTGCCTCAAATACCGACAACGCGAGCAAAAATAAATATTTTAACTCCAGAGCTTATCTCGGCACTCGACAGAGCTAATGTCAGTAGTAGACATGCGATGTTTATTATTGCTCCAGTTCTATCAAGTGTTGGTGTTAATATAGAAGATACAACTCTTAGTTACAGAACAATTCAACGAACTCGCATGCTCTTACAAAAAGACATTGCTATAGGGCTAAAAGATAACTTCAAAGCTCATGATAAATACGTCGTGCATTGGGATGGCAAAATACTGAATGACATTGCTGAATCGAAATTTGTGGATCGGTTACCGATTCTTTTGACTGCTTTTGGTACTGAGCAGTTACTTGGAGTTCCAAAAATGAATAGTGGAACGGCAGAAAATCAAGCAGCAGCCATCTTATCGACGTTAAATCAATGGGGTATTATTCGTTACATTAAGGCGATGTGTTTTGACACGACTGCGGTTAATACGGGTAACTAATCTATGATGATGAAATATTTGAAATAAAATTTCATTTTGATCCTTCTGGTTGAATTGTTTTCACACACAAATTAAATTTTCAACACGTGCCTATTATTTATAATTCTTTATTTATTTAGATTTTAAATATGCGTTACAATTTTTCTTAAATACATAACTTAAAGTGTAATTATCTATTCTTACTATACAGGAATCCATCACGGTACATGTAAAGAAATTGAAAAGGCCTTAGGAAAAGAATTGATTTGGTTACCATGTCGCCATCATATTTATGAGATCATTTTAAGGAGTGCATTCGAAGTGTATTGGCCAGTATCATCCGGACCAAATATTCGAATATTTGAGAGATTCAAAAAATTTTGGGACACAGTAGATAGAACGAAGTATAAATCTGGTGTTGATGATACTATTGTTGCTAATATTGTTACGGATAAAAAAAATCATCTATCTACATTTATTACGCGATACTTACAGGTATAATTTGAATATAATTTTAAGTGTAAAGAAAAATTTTCGATTTTTTACAAATAATTGATTATTTTTGGTAGTTATCGCAACCCCGAGATGACTATAAAGAATTATTAGAATTGTCATTAATTTTTCTTGGAGAAATGCCTCAAGACCAAGTTTCCTTTAAACGTCCTGGTGCAATTCATCACGCAAGATGGATGGCAAAGGCAATTTATTGCCTAAAAATATTTATTTTTAGAGATGGATTTGTCCTTTCTAAGATAGAATTGAATGGTCTTCGACAACTTTGTATTTTTATAGTTATGGTGTATGTAAGAGCTTGGTTTTCATCAACTTCTGCGACTTCTGCTGCTAATCACGACTTAAAGTTCATGAAAAATTTAATTAAGTACAGGCAAATTAATCCTTTGATTTCTTCGGCTACATGTGAAAAAATGACTTTACATCTATGGTACTTAAGTGATGAACTTGCCATTTTATCACTATTTGATGATACCGTTCCATTAAACATAAAGAAAAATATTGTCGAAGCTGTTAAGACTCGCGAAGGTACAGATTCTAAAGCAAGAAGATTTATGATTGATAAAAAAAATTTGGATTCAATTCTGCAAAAAGACATAAGTGACTTTGTTTCTAAGAAGTCATTGAAACTTTTTGAGCTTTTTGATCTGCCGTATGATTTTCTTGACAAAAATATTGATTTATGGTCTACTGATGAGAGTTATAATGAAAATAAAGAATTTTTCGAACAATTAAAAGTTGTTAATGATGTGGCAGAGCGAGGTGTCGCATTAGTAAGTGAATATAACCAATGCTTAACAAAAAACGAAGAGCAATTTCAATTTTTATTGCAAGTTGTCAAAGAGCATCGAAAAAATTACCCTACTTGCAACAAAAAATTGTTCGAAAATTAATAACTCAGTTGAAAATTAAAATAAAAAACTTTTTTATAAATAATTGGATATATTTTTCTCTAATACTGAAACATATCATAATATATTTATAATGAAAACTTTGCTTTTTTTATTAATAAATAATTAACTAAGCGATAAATAATGTACAATTTATTTTTTTTAATGTAGACAAAGATACTTACACATAAAAAAAACTTGAAAAACATTTTGAAGTTTCTCAATTGATAAAAACTAAAATTCGTGTAAATTTTCTCAAAACTTATAAATTAAATTGAAATTTTTCGATTATCTAGTCAAAAACTCTTAAGATCAGTACACATGAAAGTTTGATGATGAATATCTTTTGAACGCTTGATTTAATCGCCAAAACATATGAGACCATTTTTGTAGAGCAGTTAATTTCCTACAAAAATTTGTATTGCGCATTTTACAATAGTCATTTGTTGTCGAGTTATAAAATTCATAAACAAAAATGAAATTTGTCTTAAAATAATCAAACTTAAATCTTCAATATCTTTCGAATGGTGAGGTTTGCGGAAAAAACATAAGATACCTTTTTTGTAGAACATTAAATTTCCTACAAAATTTTTCTAAAACATTTTTCTGTACAATCAATTAATGATGAGGTATGAATTTTTTTCTATTAGACTGAGAAAAAAATAAAAAACTGCGATGCGGAGGACCTTCCTATTAAAATTAAGAGCTCATATTTGGTGAGAATTTTTTTAAGGCGTCTAACAACCCATTTTTCCGTGCCACTTGTAAAAAAAAAAATAATCAATTTTTTTGACCCACCCTAATAATTATATATATATATATATATAATATAATTATATATATATATATATATATATATATATATAAATCTGTCGGAGGAATTTGGCTTCTTCCTATGAAATGTATTTAAAAAGAATGATTCTCATGGAAAATTACCGTATTTGATTTATATATGCACGAAAAGGATGAAAACTTTAATATATTTCATGGGAAGAAGATAAATTAATATTTCTGTTGTGTTTTCTTTATTATAAATAATCACAGATCTCATCAATCGAATATTTGATACTTGTGTTTACATCTTTTTAATATGTGTGTGTAATATTTTTATATGTGGATTCTAATTTCATGTTATTTTCCTAATTTTTTTCAGTGAACGATGGCAACATTGGAAATGACGGCGACGACGCCGACACCGACGCCGACGCCGATGCCGATGCCGACGCCGACGCCGATAGAAACGATGACGACGTCGGCGCCGATGACGATGACAACGGCGACGACGCCGACGCCGACGACGATAGGAACAGCGACGACGTCGGCGCCGACGACAATAGCAACAGCGACGACGCCGGCGTCGACGACGACAGATTCGACGCCGATGACAACGGCAGCGATAACGTCAGCGCAAACCTTTACATTAAATGTAAGTCTATAAAACTTTATAAAAATATATTATATATATCATTAAGAATATTATCATTAAGAATAGTGCACACAAGACAATTATTATTAACCGCGATTTGCATTTTATGGATTCTCATTATATTAATATTGGATGGTTTTAACATTTCAATTAAGGCTTATATTAATCGGTCATACTAATATTGCTTAATGCCTTAAGCGTTCGATCATATAATAATATTTTAATCTTAATTGTTTTTATTCTTCATTTTTAATTGCTCTTTTAGATAGAGAAAGCTAAGCTCAGGTTAAAGCTAAAATTAAATACAACAAAGCCTAAAATTAATAAAAGTCTCTTAATTTCGCAATATCTGCGGATATTTAACTGTTATTACGTTCAGACTTTAAGAAAAGATGGGAGAACAATTATATAATCGAACGCTTAAGGCATATATCAATTTTGTTAATATTTTTATTGTTAAAAATACTAATGTATTTTTGTATATGTATATGTTTCAGGCTCAAGAGCTCGGAAATATTATAGCAAATGCTATAATAATGGTACGAGGACGAGGACGAGGAGGAGGTGGGAGAGGAAGAGGACGAGGAGGAGGTGGGAGAGGAAGAGGACGAGGAGGAGGTGGGAGAGGAAAAGTTCGTGGTCGAGGTGGAAGAGGTCGAGGCGGAGGAAGAGGACGTGGAAGAAATACTTACATTTTCTATAATTAAATAAAAATAAATAAATTAAATTAAAATAAATATCATTAAATCTATAATCTATATAATGTATTTTTTATTACACAAATAAAACAAAAAATAAATATAATATTCCACATTTTATTATTATATAATATTTTATTTTACTATTAATTTCTATTCTATATATAACAATAAAATAATATAATTTATCTAATAATATAATTTATCTAATAATATAATTTATATTCTATAATTTTACTACTAATATAATTTTTCTATAAATAATCAATAGAGAGGGAAAAAGAAAGTCACACAATTAAAAATTTTATTAAAAATTCTTCATTAAAAATTTCATTAAAAATTCATCATTAAAAATTTATTCAATATACATAAGCGTCTTGCTATACAGTACTGGTGCTACCGCCATTTTGTGCACATAGCAGGAAACAGAACCAGAAATTGTGCACATTATATGTTACCCTCTGAGAACTTTCGTGGACATTGGCTTTATAGTTCATGTCCACGTTTTTTAGATTAACAGAGGACGTATCGCTTTCAGGGATCACCTAAAAGCGGGCCATGACACCTCTCAGTCTTCTCTCTATCCAAGATATGTTTGTATGAATTTCATCACGAGTACATGTCTCCTCTGTATCGCGATAAATGTAAGATTATGTATACCGACACAGATAGTTTGATATATCACATTGAGTGCGTTGATGTGTATGAGAACATGAAGCGCGATATCGCCAGATTTGACACGAGCGATTATGCGGTAGACAATGCGTACGATATACCGCTTGAAAATAAAAAAGTACCGGGCCTGATGAAGGACGAAAATAAGGGTGCCATAATGACCGAATTCGTCGGACTTAGAGCAAAGATGTACGCATTACGGGTCGATGGGAAAAAGGATACAAAAAAAGTTAAAGGCGTCAAGAGCAACGTTGTCGCGAGAACGATAACGTTTGACGATTACACGCGCCAGCAGTCGTGTATACGATCTAAACTGCACCAAGTATACACGATCTGCGAGACGAAAATTGCTTTGAGTCCGTACGACGATAAGCGGTATATCGTACCTGAAACCACAGATACATTACCGTGGGGACATTATAGGATACCATTGTAATATGTAATGTAAAATGTAAAATGTGTGCGATAAACTATCTATTAAAAGAATTATTAATAAAGATTTTTATATATTTTGCATATATTTTTATGAAATGTAATGAATATTTCATACATCTTATTATCTTATTAAAAAAAAAATACATGTACTATCGAAAGGAATATTAATAAGGATTTTTTATATTTCTTATATTTTTATGTGTATCTCATACATCTTATTATAACTTATTAAAAAAACATATACTATAGAAAGGAATATTGATAAGGATTTTTTATGTATATTTTTATGTATATTTTTATTTTTTCAAATATTATAATGTTATACACATATATTTTTTCCAGAAAATTAAAAAATAAACACTGTATGATTAATTAAATCACATTGTCTTTATGTATCCAAGAATTGTGCGAATTGTCAAATCCCAGCCATTTCACGTAAACCTCGTCACCCCTCCTGCGCAGTACTTTCTCCACGAGATACACGTCCGGATAATTCGCGCGATGCAACTCGTGTTCGTAGAACGCTCCAGCGATAGATTTTTTGCGATAATCCTCAAGTAGATAGCTTACGGGATTAGTATGCTGCACTTTTATAATTTTAAACACCTCGGTTGTCCAATTTGGCGTGTAACCTTTCTCGAAAACTGTCTTGTACTTGCTAACGCGTACCGAGTCACCTACTTTGAATTTCGCCGAACCCGCGATATTTACACAGGTTGTGTGGTTGTACACAGTAACCAAGAGTCTTTCAGCGATCGCGGGGGTAACGTCGACGGGCCGCATACTGATCGTTCGATGCTTGCGCGCGTTGTAATTCGATACGAGTTCCGGCAACACGTTGATCCACTTGTAAGATCCGTTTAGCGTAAACATCTTCCACATGTCGTTTTTCAGCGTGCGATTGAATCGCTCAACGATGCCTTTAATGTCGAATATGTAGAATAATGATTGATGTCATGTTTTCGCATGAGCCGTTGCACGTCGACGTTATAAAATTCCTTCCCCATATCGGTCTGTATAATATATTTTTCGGACACCTCTTGCTATCTCGAATTATCTCGGCGATAGCGTCAGCTGTCTCGCTTCCACCTTTACTCTTGAGTGGTACGGCCCACGCGTACTTGCTCAACGCATCGATGACAGTGAGTATGTAGTTGTAACCTCTGTTGAAACGAGAGTACGGACGCATCTCGACGATGTCGGCTTGCCACAGGTCATCGTATCCCCGCACTATTACGTGTCTTCGGGGGAAATTTTTTCTCGCCGGTGCGTGCAGTTCGTTCACCAACTGCCGTTTCTCTAAACTATGTCGTTTCTTCGCTTCCCCGGTTATTCTCGATCGTCGGCCCATCGTTGTTTCGATTCGTCGATCGAATTAGCGTTCAATAGCCGTTCAATAGCCGTTCGTAGCCGTTCAATAGCCGTTCGTAGCCGTTCAATAACCGTTCACTGCCGTTCGATTGCCGTTGCTGACCCGTTCAATTGCAGTTTATAGTCGTCCCTTAGCCGTTCACTGCCGTTCGCTAGCTGTTCACTGCCGTTCTTGAGCCGTTTGTTGGCGCGATTGACCCTGTTGATAGTCGTTTTTAAGCAGTCTGTAGCCTCGTTCGCAGTCGTTTCTGACCCGTTCGTAGCCTCGTTGACAATCGTTTTTGACTCGTTCGTAGCCGTTGCGGACTTGTATACCGCCTCGTATGTAGCCGTTCCTGACGTGCTCATAGCCTTGTTCGCAGCCGTCCTTGAGGTGCCCGTAGCCTCGTTCGCAGCTGTTCTTGAATCGTTCGTAGCCTCGTTCGAGACCGTTTCCTCTTCGATCACAGCCACTCATTATAGCTCGATAACCGTTGGATAATCGTTCGTAGCCGTTCGGTAAACCTTTCTATATGTTTAATAATTGTATAATAGCCGCTCCTAAGCCGTTCACTACAACACATTACAGGTTGATAATCGTTTCCGAATTAGCGTTAATCGTACGACGAAGCTCGTTTATCGCAGCCTGCAAAGCTCGCAGGTCCTTCTCGAACGCAGTCAGCTTCTCGTCTGATTCTTTCCGTTGATTCTTCAACATTTTAACGCATTCTTCCACGTAGTTTATGACTGCATTGGTGGTTTGATGACTGCATCGGTATCAGCCTCAGGTTGCGCTACATGGCGAATCTTGCGCGACCTCGCGTCATAGTCCGTAGCCGCGACACAGATCGTTTTTACGCAAGTAACTCGTCACCAATTTACCCCAATGATCGCTCGTGCTGATTTCTTCGTTTCTCCGTTCGAATAATCCAAATTTGTTGATAGGCATTGTTTTTCGATGTCTGTAATGTCGATCGACTGATTAGTTTTGTCGAGACACCGTTTAATTTATAATAAGGCCAGCTTCGCGAAGTTCCTCTATGATCGACAGGATCTCGTTGTCGTGAGCGTTGTGGCCAACTCGGCGCGAAGCGTCGAGCAATCGAAGGCGATCCACTAGCTCGTTGGGATCGTCCCAGTGCACGTAATCGATCTTATTGTCGGTTAGCGTCATCGCGCGAGGCGTGAATACTCCCGTTCCCGTTTTTTTCTTTTTCGATTCGATCGACATCAACGGTGCGATTATTTGTTTATACTTGTATCCCTTGTTGCTCTTTAATTGACCTTGCGCATCATATTGACGTTTATGCGCATTCGTCGTCATCAATATGCTCTTATATTTTTGTATATCGTCCTCAGTGTATATGACGTCGTCGGGAATTCTCTTAAAGATCAACTCGTATAATCCTGGTGTACCAATATATCTCACTTTGTCTATGATTATAGAGTCATCTTTGTCAATGTCGAATCGTTTGTTACCGAGACGCATTCCATTCTCGTCGAAATAGACGCCGTACACATGATCGATCGTGTTTTTTCTTTCGTCACCGCTAAGAAGAGCACCTATGTATTTTTGCCCCCCCAGTGATCCCAAGTGCTCTCGTAACACTTCTTGACCTTCCGACGTTTGTAATCTGTTTCGAACGGATGTTTCGAGCGGGTTGCCCGTGGTTTCGAAAACTTCCTCTTGAAACAGGTTTTTGGGATTTTTCGAGAACTTCGATCTCATCAAGCAATTTGGGTATCCTGGATTGTACGGTTCTCGTTGTCCCGGACGGTGTGGAGGTTATCAGCGGTGTAGAGGTTAGCAGCGGTTCATCCAATGTACGCGGCGTCAATAAACGTTTAGCCTTCAATCGTTTCCTCTTTTTCGTTGCATCCTCCTCCTCCTCCTCCTCCTCCTCTTTCTCCTTATACCGCTGGATGAGTAATGTTTTAATTATAGTGTCAGCATTACTCTCCGACTCATTTTTCATCGCGATAAAGCTAGAGTTGTCGGCGATTTTTTGTAGTGGCTCGATAATAGGTCTAAAATGGGTCTTGACCGCGATATCGTCGTCGATTTTACCGGTCTTTAAAGCGCGATGTTTCTTGCGGATCGATTCGCTCGTTTTCTCAATCTTCGCAATCTTTTCATGCTCACGAATATTATCGCTTTCAGCCATGTTGACGGAATGTCGAGCGTTTCACCCTTCTCAACAAAATGTTGGCAGCGACTAATCGTTTTGCGATATCGCGAACACGTTAAATCCTTTTCTGTATCGCCCGTTCGTAAGCGAGCTGTCTTTATCTATCACTAGGAATCCATACTTTTGTTGCCAACAAGTACGACATAATTCACTGAAATCCTCGTACGACATGTCGGTATTCACATGATCGTTGTACATGTGTTGGTACAAGTTGGTACCATCCTGTTTAAACAAGATCAGCAGGTTCGCGTTATCGCGTATAAGATGTTTTCTCGCGTACGTCTGACAAAGATAGAAGCAGTCGACGTTCGAGTGACGACCCATTGAGAAGTACTCTCTTATCGTATCTTGCTTGTCGCACGCCACGTCATCAAAGACGAAAATCGAGTTTGGATGTGCCTCGCTCGGTGGAATGACGTCACTGTTATTCGAGAACGTAAAGTAGCCGATTTCGTCGATCGGCGTCAACAAATTCTCCAGATATTGTTATTTTGGCTGTTGCAACGACTTTGAATACACGTACACATTCTCGAAACGTACACCGTGCGGACTTTCCAGTAGACTTATCAGAACGTTGGTTTTACCACAATTCGAGGGGCCGCAAATGATCGCGCGTATAGTAGTCGGTAGCATCGTACCGTGCCTGCGCATCTCCGCGTTGTCCCCCATTAATCGTAATGTTATCGCAATTTCTCACGTAAATCGTCAAAGGTTGTCGTACGAATCTCATTTTTTTTCAACACTGTTGATTGGATCGAACGCCTGCCTATTTATAAGTGCGCGAAATCACGAGTCGCTCAGTAGAGAAAAAATGTTCATTCTGCTATCAAGTCCTTCCGACATTTGCGATTTGAGCGTCGAACAGCTACAATTTGTGTCGAAAGCAGTTCTGTTGCGAATGTGCGGTGATCACGTTCACTACGTGTGGGACAAGCTTCCAGAATATATAAAGGCGGATCCGGAGGTTCAGACGTATCGTCGCTGTTACAAACACTATAATCAGCCGTGGCAGGAAACGCACATCGGCGGTTCGGCGCCATTGATAAAGAATTGCAGCGAATGTCAACGAAAATAGGTAGAGGCCTATTAAATCACGCGATAAACGCACTTCCGATCGAATTACATATTCCCGTCTATCAGTTTTGCGGGCCAGGTACACGGTTGGGGAAGAGATTAGCCAGAGATGATCGAGGTATAAATCCATTGGACGCGGCGTGTCGCGAACACGATATAGCATACTCTCGAAGCAACGATCTCACCGAGAGACACGCTGCGGATAGGATACTCGCCGAGAAAGCGCGGAATCGCATCGTTGCGAGAGATTCGACTCTCGGTGAAAGAGCCGCCGCTACAGCTGTCTGGACAGCGATGAAAGCTAAGACGAAGCTCGGTATGGGTCTGAAGACAATGAAGACGAAGAAAAGAACGGCGAAGAAACGGATACTTCCGGTAGCGAAATGCGGCGGTGTATTGCCGATTCTATCAATGTTGGAAGCGCTCGGATCCCTGATCGGTGGAGCGGCTGGTGTAGCGAAGGTGGTGAACGACAGAAAAGCCGCGCAACGTCAGTTGCAGGAGATGCTACGTCACAAACGCGCCATGGAAGGTCATGGATTATATCTCGCTCCTTACAAACACGGACAAGGAGCCTCACCGAGAAAAAAAAAAACGTCAAAGAGACGCTAAAAATGCCGCAGGATGCAACTACCAACGTACAATTGCTGCAACTGACAAAACGTATGCGCATTCCATATTTTAGAGGTGTTTTCATGCGCAACTCTTTACCGATCGGTTGTATTTATCAAAACGAGAGCGGCATCGTAAATTTGGATAGCGTCGAAGGACCAGGTACTCATTGGGTAGCGTACGCAAAGAGGGGAAATCGCGTTATACATTTCGACAGTTTTGGCAATCTTCGACCACCGAATGAACTGGTGCAATATTTCGGACCAAACGTAACGAAGATACAGTACAATTACACACCTGTTCAAACTTACAATCAGAGCATCTGTGGACAATTGTGCTTGCAGTTTCTTCGAACGGTCGATGCGCGCGAATTTAAAGACTGATATCGCGCTATTTAACTCAGTATTCGTTCAACAGTTTTGTCGACATGTCTATGACATTCACGTTGACTGCGAAGAGTAGCGTTCTCGCGGCAAACTTCTTTCCCACTGTAGACTTGAGCGACGATGAATATGAACTCGGTCTAACGGATTTTGAGACTTATCACACGATACCAAACGTGAATTCTTCGAATAATAAATTTTACTTTGGCAAAGACGACGCGGAAATTACGATTCCCGAGGGATCGTACGAGTTGCGAGATATACATGAATTTTTAAAACGTGCAATTTCACGGAAACATCTCGATAAGAAACACATTGACGGCGATGACTACAAAGATGGCAAATATCCGATAGTGCTCCGCACTAATTACAATACGATGAGGAGCGAGAGCAAATGCGCATACAGATTAAACTTTAGCAAACCCGGCAACATTGGATCACTGCTAGGATTCTCGAATCGTATTCACGAGTCGGGAAAATGGTACGAATCGAACATGCCGATTAACATTATCAACGTTAATATTATCCGCGTAGAATGTAACGTGATCGCGGGCGCGTACAACAACGGCAAACTCGTTCATACGATACATGAATTTTCACCGAGGGTACCACCGGGATATAAGATATCGGAAACGCCGGCGCAGATCATTTACCTGTCGATCATCGCGCGGAGCATTTCGGATTTAACGTTACGCGTTGTCGATCAAAACGAACGATTGCTCGATTTTCGAGGAGAAGAAATCACCGTATGATTGCACGTACGACGGCTGCGGCGATAACATACGTATGCGACGTATGAGATGCTCGTGTTGAACGGATCGAAAGACGTGAGAGATAACACAATCTTTACGAAATCAGCGATACCAACAACAACAACAACAACAACATCGACGTTCGCTAATATCCAATCATCCGAGAAAAAGAAACTCGACGCATCGAACGTTGCGTTTTTGAAATCTTTGGGATTCGCAGTGCGAAATAGCTGAACGATGACCGACATCCTCAACATCGGTGACGAACCTATTTTTGACGATCGTATCGTCAAGATCGAGACTCACACGTACAACCCGTTCGCCAATACAACGTTCGGACACAATTCATGTATCGTATGACGAGATAAGAATACCCATACAACAACAGGATCTGTATACGCTGCCGCATGAGAGTTTCCTATACATCGAGGGAAAACTAACGAAAAACAAACCACAAGCTGGAGGAGAAAATGAAGTGTTACTGGGAAAAAATTGCGTCGCATTCATGTTCGATGAGATTCGATACGAACTCGACGGTGTTGAGATTGATCGCAATAGAAACGTAGGAATAACTACTACGCTCAAAAACTATGCAACAGCATCAACCGATAGACACGTGATTTTGAAAAATGCCGGCTGGGACACGTCTACCTACGCGAATGGACATTTCAATTTTTGCGTACCGCTCTACATGTTGCTGGGATTTTGCGAGGATTACAGACGTGGTGATTAACGCTCGTCACGAATTGATCTTGATACGATCGCGCAATGATAACAATTGCTTGGAAGTTCGGTGCAGGAGCCTGTGATCGACATATTCAAGATACAATGGTGAATGCCTCACGTGCTGTTGAGCGAAATCAAAAAGTTGTCGATGCTGCGTGCTCTGGAAAGCGGACGATATCTCAGCATAGCTTTTCGCTCGTGGGATCTGTACGAGTATCCACTATTGCAGTTTACAACCAAGCATTTGTGGCCCATTAAGACTGCGACTCAACTGGAGAAACCACGATACGTTATCTTCGCTCTGCAGACAGGTCGGAAGAATGACATGTCTAAGGATGTGGGTGCATTCGACGACTGCAATTTGATCAACATGAAATTCTATCTGAATTCGGAATATTATCCGTACGATGATATGAATCTGGATTTCGAAAAAGGCAGATATGCCATTCTGTATGAAACATACGCACGCTTCTGCAAGAATTATTACGGACACGAGTATCTCGAGTCGAGTCTCACCGTCCTGAAGTTTCTACAACACGGTCCATTCATGATTATCAATTGTTCTCGACAAAACGAATCAGTCAAGAGCGCGACCGTGGATGTGAGATTGGAATTCGAGTATAAGGAGAACGTGCCGCCGAATACCACTGCGTACTGTCTCATCATACATGATCGCGTGATCCAGTACAATCCGTTGACCAACGTTGTACGCAAAATCACCTAGGCGATAACATCGACACAAGAGAGAGGGGGAAGAGGAGCATGATATAAATCAAAGTCTTGCGAGTTGGTTTTAGAGTTTTGTCATTCCTCTCGACTGATGTATCGAAGTGAGAGATTTCGCCATGTCTGTACCGTTTGTGGATCTGCAAGGATTTATCGTGGGGAAAAATTTTGTCGTGAAGAAAGCGGCAGTCTTGAGAAAGGGATATGTTCTATCGCATTACTTTTTCGCAAGTCCCGTACCGTGGAGCGTGCTTACAAAATCTGAGCGATGTCAAGTTTCATGGTTGACTAGAAATCATCACGGATTACAATGGGAAGACGGAAACGTTCCGTATGGTTTGGCTCAGCGTGTAATTACAACAGCTGTCGTTGGTACGATACACGAAGAAGAAGAAGAAGAAGAATCGTCTGTCATATACGTTAAAGGACTTGAAAAGCGAAAATGGTTGGCCGATATAGTAGATGATGCGAGAAATGTCTATATTATTGAAACCTTGGATGCAGATTACGAAGATATTGATGCTTTAAATAAATTTGATATTATCAATAGTATGCGATGTGGAAAACATGTTAAGAATTGCGCATTACAAAATGTATTTAAAATATTTAACTGGTGGTCGCAACGCCAGAAGTAATTGCAAGAAAATAAAACAAATATATAAACATTAATATGTGTTTTATCTCTTATTTCCCCCCCCCCCCTCCCTAAACCTTTCCTTGCGTTTCTAAGAATATTTTATCTGAGCGTTATTTCACCCTTCTCCTAAAATTCAAAGCGTTAGAAGCATTGATCCCCCCACCACATTATACTTTTGGAAGATGAGCGTCACGTATACCCGGTTAATTCCTGTACGATCAATCTCGCGTTAACCGCTCGTGGTTCACTTTTCATAACCTCCAAAGAAATGTACTACGTCGAAAGAAGCAATAGCGGCAGCGACGTCGGAAGACGCGTGAATAATAATTACGTGCCGAGTCGTAATAAAACTTCATCGTTTGAGAACATGTGACGAGTCAGTTTCGTTTAACTTTTTTTTCTATTTTTATAATTGTATTATTATTATTACTATTATTTAATTTTAATTTTTCTATAGCATTTCGTTGGAGCGTCGTGCGACTCGTATACTAGGTAGACGATACGCATTGACAGCTACGGAATTCAAATTCCTCGAAATTGTATCAACGTGGGTCCACCGAGTTACGTGGAGATTGCCATAGGAGATCATCGAGGAAAGGAACTGATATTATCTCTCGAAACATGGAAAGGACTCTACGAGTAACGTCGCAATATTCAAAATTTACTTCGGAACGACTCTAAAGATGACTACAATTTCATAAGCGTTGGACCACTAACAGTGAGAGTTCGTACGATTAACTCATAAGTCGACGTCAAACTCATAAGTCTCGAATCTTCGGATGTACGCATGATGATGGTCGAATCGACGTTACATCGTATGTTCGATCTCAATCAATGCATAGATGTAACTTTTGATCGATTAGATAAAATTATTCAAACAGTTGATGTCAAATTTACGCAATTCTGCAATATTGCGTCCACTGTAACGGATCCGAAAGAAGTATCATATGTAATACGCGCGAGTGATGTTTTCAACAAGCATCAACTCGTCGATTGCAAGCTGGCAGCTTTAGCTTTTAATTCTTAATATGTAAGACAAAAATTATATTTGTATACTAAATATATAAGCAGAATAAATAGTTATAAATCTATATCATGGTGTACTTTCTTTGCGTTTGGCGTGCTCTCCCGTCCCAGCTTTCATGCATAGCTCCTTGCGAGAGAATTATCATGAGAGAGTAAACACTAGGAAAGAAAGAGACAGAAGGAGTGATACGGCGCACGTGAGAGAAGAGATATCACGCAATGAAAATATTTTTGATAATTTAATATAATTTTTTAATAGTTTTCTTATAATTTAGTAATAAATGGAGCAATGAAAAGAGAGGGAGAAAGAGAGAGAAATTTGGAAAATAAATAAGATTTTTTTTTATATTAATTAATTAATTTTTAATAAAATAAAATAAAATGTGTATTATATACATAGTGTGCAAAAGAATTTAAAAAATATACAAAATATAAATGTGTATTATATACATAGTGTGCAAAAGAAATTTTAAAGAATTTAAAATATAAATGTATATTATATAAAGTGTGTAAAAAAAAAAGATACTGCAGGAAAAATTTAAAAGAATTTAAAATATAAATGTGTAAAAAATAATATACGAACAAAATTTAAAAGAATTTAAAATACACAATATATACAATTATATAATATATAATACAATTATAAAAGTATAAAAAAGAATACAAAATATAAACGAATAATATATAATTGAATAATATAATATAATAGGAGGGCGATGGTAACGACGATATGGTGGTGGTGGTGGTGTCGATAAGAGGCGATGGTGGGGCGGCCGGTGGAAGAGTGGTGACTCTTTCTGCACATAAAAAAAAATTTATTAATTATTTGAATAATTTGAAAATAAATACCTACACATGCGACCTACCTCCAATTATTGATCAGCATCCATATCAGAATCCGAATCAGAATCATAACTGATCATATATTCAAGATAGTTATGCTGATGGATTCCTCGCATCCTTTCGGAACACGCTTCTCGATTTCCGCCTGGCAAACAGCAATCTCGGCAAATGGCTGCCTCTAATTTGTTCCTCTTTCTAATCCGTATATCCCTCTCTCTAATCTTTATATACGATTTTAGATGGGAGGTCGCGATTGGAGAATTTCTTCCGCCAAGTTCGCGATTTCTTAAATATTCCACCACCGACATGTTCATTAATTTTTTATTCCGCTCGCACACTTTAGTCTTATTCAATGTTTTTTTTTTCACAACGTGCATTGTGGACACATATTGCATGGAAATGATATAATGAATCTCTGCAATTGGAACAGTATCGTCCATCCGTTGCATCCAATGTCTCAATTACATATTTTCGTACGGCATACATCACTATAGGGTCTACACCTTGCAGCGCAATCATGCAGGACGCACATACGGCTAAAGCGCCGCCAGTCGAATAATAAAAGAATATCGTGCAATACTTTTTTCGTCCGCTTAATGCATTAATTTCTGCGATAGATACTTTTTTTTCTCTGACTAGTGCAGAGTCACTATCCTCACTGCAGTCACTAATACAGTCACTGTCGGACGACAACACGCGATCTTGGTCTTCGTTTTCCATTTTATATATTATCACACAATATATATCACACTTTTTAACAGAACACTATCTTTTCTGACAAAACACTACTTTTGCTGCCGACGTGTCGATGCGTTTTCAAATGACGTACTATGATCTGCTGCGCTTCGATCCTTCTTATATTCGACCAACAAGCTTTCAGAGACTGTTGGGGACACGAAAGAAAGTTTTCTTGCAAAATGGGATACTATAAAAAAAAACCTGGAAATCGAGACGGCCTTCGCTCCGCCGCGGCTCGCGCGCGGACACCAAATTGGATCGTCCCAATCGGACGTCAAATTTTTGCGACGCTTTTTCAATTCTAATTTTTATTCTCGCGGGGGAGCGGAAGCGCCGTCAAAAACACAAGGGTTTTGGTGTACTCGCGATAGGCGGGACAGGGATGGAGGGTGTCCGCGCGCGAGCCACGGCGGAGCGAAGGCCGTCTCGATACCTCGGAAATGGGCGCCAGGCACGGTCTCTCACGTACCAGTTTTCACGAATTTTTCGAAAAACGCGAAAGAATACGACAGCCCGCTTCGCCACGGGCTGGCTAGCTCGCCTAACGGTAGAGGGGCGAGGTTTGAATTATCTATATTAGGGGTGTACCTCGAGAGTACAAAGCAGCCGAACGTCGGCGCTATTAAAATTTTTCCTTAAAAATAAAATATAATAAAATGCAATAAAATAAAATAAAATAAAATAAAATGCAATAAAATAAAATAAAAGAACAAAAAAAAAGGATTAGGCCCAAAATCCTTTTCAAAATACAATAAAATGCAATAAAATAAAATAAAATAAAAGAACAAAATAAGGATTAGGCCCAAAATCCTTTTCAAAATACAATAAAATACAATAAAATGCAATAAAATAAAATAAAATAAAATAAAATGCAATAAAATAAAATAAAAGAACAAAAAAAAATATAAAAAAATAAAAAAAAAGGATTAGGCCCAAAATCCTTTTCAAAATGCAATAAAATAAAATAAAATAAAATAAAATAAAAGAACAAAAAAAGGATTAGGCCCCCAAAATCCTTTTCAAAATACAATAAAATACAATAAAATGCAATAAAATAAAATAAAATACAATAAAATGCAATAAAATAAAATAAAAGAACAAAAAAAATATAAAAAAAATAAAAAAAAAAGATTAGGCCCAAAATCCTTTTCAAGAGAATATCGCTCTTTTTATCCTTTTGTTTATGGTTGTCATTCAACGTGAGTCACCCCACCCCCCGCTACCCCCGCGTGACGTCATACCCCCGCTCCGCTGAGATCCCCTCGCACCTCACCTCCCTGAGAGGACCTGAGTTAGAACCGGCCCTATACATCTACTGGTATAAGACTTTATATTTTAAATTTTATTTAAAAAAATGATATAAAATTCAAGTAGTTACACGGTCGAATCATTAATTCGAATATTATCTAACTTTTCATTAGAAAACAGAACTTCCATTCCATCTAATTGTTTAAATTCAGATAATTTATCTACTTCTTCATACATTCTTTCAAATTCCTTTTGATCCGACATATCGTTTCTACTAAGATAATTTCTTCTTCTAAAGTGTACTTCTTATAAAATTTCAAAAACATTAACATTTAAAAAAATTATACCTTAAATTAATGAAAAAAAAAATTATGAATAATAATTACGAAAAAAATTAATATAATTTGATGAAAAATAAATTATACATGATTTAAATAAAAATTCTAATGAAGAAATTTACAATATCATAAAAATTCACACACAACAAATGTAATTATTTGTTATATTCACAGATATACTACATATTATAATTTTACGTTAATTATATAATTCTTCAATAAATAGTTTTTTCATAAAATATTGTTCGTGTGACAATGCAAATAATATAATAATATGATATAATATGTTAAAAGAATATAAATATATGTGAGAGAAACACAGTAAATAAAACTTAAACAATTCTTGTGTACCAACTGTCAAAAAAGAAAATTTTATTTTTTATGTAAAGTTTTTTTAGCTTGAAAACTTTCTCAACTTTTCTCTTGCGCGTCTCTTGCGAACTTCTAACAAGAATCATTAACAATTTATAATGTGATAATGTAAAAGTTATAAGAATTTATATTTTAAATTTTAATTTAAAAAAATGATATATATTATAATTTAAGTACTTACACGGTCGAATCATTAATTCGAATATTATCTAACGTTTCATTAGAAAACACAATTTCCATTTCCATCTAATAATTGTTCAAATTCAGATAATTTATCCACTTCTTCATACATTCTTTTAAATTCCTTTTGATCTGACATATTGCTTCTACTAAGATAATTTCTTCTTCTAAAGTGTATTTTTTATAAAATCTACTTTTTCTGTTTTTTCACATAGCAACTTATTAATCGCACAACAATAGCATAGCATAATTATACAATAATAAAAATATTTTTCTAACACACTATTAACCTATTAATATAAACGATTACCCGCGATGATAACAAATACTCTTTATACTCTGAATATATATTCATAATGGGAGAGAATCGCGAGATAACCAATCAGCATCGCGGAAAAGCGACAACAATACATGCGAGAATCAATTTAACATGCCTTTTTTAATAGTGGACTAGCACGCAGCGCGCGCTAATGCGCGCGCCTTATTTTCTGCGCATTCAATTTTAATTATTTTTATTTTAAAATATTCATCCCATTCTCTCATTTCCATATTTCTCCCTTAACTAATTCCTTTTCCTCTTCTCATTATTCATCATTTTCATATTTAACCCCACTGTCAAATATCGAATTAAACTTTTATAACTTACCGTACCCAAAATCTGTCATCAAATTGGTCAATGTTCATTCTTATTCAATTTGACCACTAATCATGTACATGGAAAAGAGACAACAATACGTGCGATATATATCGACTTAAATTTAATTATTAAACAATTACTTATGTCAAAATAAATTTGTTTAATTTTTAAGTTAAAATTTAATAGTTAATATTAATTAACTTTATTATTTATTTAAAAAAATAATTTTAATTTCTGTTAAAATTCTTTTAAAATAAAAATTTAAAACAAAAATATAGAAATATTAATATTATTTGTTAATGGCAAGTGCGTGGGATCATTTGGAGACAATTTTTTCTTCAAAAATATCGAGAAAAGTTATGATTTTTTGTATGTTTCTAGTTTTTGCTACCATGTGTTTTTGCAACTAACAATAAGCTTTAAATTAAAATTTTATTAAAGTAAACTCTACTTGAAATTAATAAAAGAATGTGATTTTGTTAATAATTTATTTCCATAAGATTTAGATTGTGAAAAAACCTTTATTTTTACTCAATTATAACTCGAAAATTATTGGTATCTTGAAGTTATTACTGAAAAAAATCGATGATATATGTAACTTAATTTTGTACAATTAATGTTTTTCTAATGTATGTTAATAATTAAAATAAAATTCTTTATTTATAATTAAAATTCTTTAATATATATTATATGTCCTTTTTATAATAATTTGAAAATTTAATAGAATATAAGAATTTAATAGAATAGGAGATTTAAAATATTGCGACGTTGCTCGCAGAGTCCCTTCCACGTATCGAAAGATAATATCAGTTCCTTTTCCCGATGATCTCCTATGAGAATCTCCATGTAACTCGGCGGACCCACGTTGATACCAAGTTCGAGGAATTTGAATTCCGTAGCTGTCAATGCGTATCATCTGCCTAATATACGAACCGCACGATGCTCCCATGAAATGCTACGGGAAAAATTAAAATTAAGTAATACTAATAATACAATTTGTAAAAATAGAAAAATAGAAAAAATGTTAAACGAAACTTACTCGTCGTATTTGTTCTCAAACGATGGAGTTTTATCACGACTCGTAATTATTCACGTGTCTTCCGATGCCACTGCTGCTTCTTTCAACGTAGTACATTTCTCTGGGTGGTTATGAAAAGTGAATCCACGAGCAGTTAACACGACACTGGTCGTACAGGAATTAATCGGTTATACCCGACGCTCATCTATTAAAAATATAATGTAGTGGTGGGGGATCAATGCTTCTAACGCATTTGAATTTAGGAGAAGAGGGAGGCGGTGCTCGAACAAAAGAATTCTTAGAAACGCATGCAAAGGATTAGGGTGGGGAAATAAAAGAGATAACGCATATTAATGTTTACATATTTTATTTTTCTCGCAATTCTTTCTGGCGTCGCGACCACCAGTTAAATATTTTGAATACATTTTGTAAGGCGCAATTCTTAACATGTTTTCCGCATCGCATACTATTCGTATCGTCTAATTTATTTAGAGCATCGATATCTTCGTAATCCGCATCCAAGGTTTCAATAATATAGCCGTTCCCCGCATCGTCTAGTATATCGGCCAGCCATTTTCGCTTTCAAGTCCTTTGACGTATACGACAGACGATTTTTCTTCTTCTTCTTCTTTTTCTTCTTCTTCTTCTTCTTCTTCTTTTTCTACTTCTTCTTCGTGTATCGTACCAACGACAGCTGTTGTAATCGCACGCTTAGCTAAGCCATACGGAACGTTTCCGTCTTCCCATTGTAATCCGTGATGATTTCTAATCAGCCATGAGACTTGACATCGCTCAGATTTTGTAAGCGTGTGCCACGGTACGGGACTTGCGAAAAAGTAATGCGATAGAACGTATCCCTTTCTCAAGACTGCCGCTTCCTTCACGACAAAATTTTTCCCAACGATAAATCCTTGAGATCCACAAACGTTGGTACGGACATGACGAGATCTCTCTCTCTCTCTCTCTCTCTCTCTCTCTCTCTCTCTCTCTCTCTCTCTCTCTCTCTCTCTCTCTCTCTCTCTCTCTCTCTCTCTCTCTCTCTCTCTCTCTCTCTCTCTCTCTCTCTCTCTCTCTTCGATACGCCAGTCGAGAGGAACGACAAAACTCTAAAATCATCTCGCAAGACTTTGATTTATATCATGCTCCTCTTCCTCCTCTCTCTTGTGTCGTAAACACTTAGGTGATTTTGCGTACAACGTTGGTCAACGGATTGTACTGGATCACGCGATCATGTATGATGAGGCAGTACGCAGTGATATTCGGCGGCACGTTCTCCTTACACTCGAATTCCAATCTCACATCTACGGTCGCGCTCTTGACCGATTCGTTTTGTCGAGAACAATCGATAATTACGAACGGACCGTAAAGTTGAAACATCCCGACGGAGAGACTCGGCTCGAGATACTCGTATCTGTAATAATTCTTGCAGAAGCGCATATACGTGTCGTACAGAATGGAATATTTGTTTTTATCGAAATCCAGATTCATATCGTCGTACGGATAATATTCCGAATTCAGATAAAGTTTATCGTTGATCAATTTGCAGTGGTCGAATCACTCGCATCCTTAAACATGACATTCTTCCGACCTGTCTGCAGAGCGAAAACGACGTATCGTGGTTTCTCCAGCTGAGTCGCGGTCTAATGGCCCACGAATGCTTGGTTGTAAGCTGCAATAGCGGATACTCGTACAGATCCCACGAGCGAAAAGCCATGCTGAGATATCGTCCGCTTTCCAGAGCACGGAGCATCGACAACTTTTTGATTTCGCTCAACAGCACGTGAGGCATTCGCCATTGTATCTTGAATATGTTGAGCTCAGGCTCCTGCGCCGAATTTCCAAACAGACAATTGTCGTCGTTGCGCGATCGTATCAAGATCAATTCGTGACGAGCGTTAATCACCATGCGTCTGTAATCCTCGCAAAATCCCAGCAACATGTAGAGCGGTACGCAAAAATTGAAATGTCCATTCGCGTTGGTCGACGGTTCCCAGCCGGCGTTTTTCATAATCACGCTTCTATCGGATGATACCGTTACATAGTTTTTGAGCGTAATAGTTATTCCTACGTTTCTATTGCGATCAATCTCAACGCCGTCGAGTTCGTATCGAATCTCGTCGAACATGAATGCGACGCAATTATTTCCCAGTGCCAATTCAATTTCTCCTTCGCTGCTGGTCTGTGTTTCGTTAGTTGTCCCTCGATGTATAGGAAACTCTCGTGCGGCAGCGTATACAGATCCTGTTGTTGTATGGGTATTCTTATCTCGTCATTGTGTCCGAAAGTTGTATTGGCGAACGGGTTGTACGTGTGAGTCTCGACCTTGACGATACGTCAAAGATAGGTTCGTCACCGATGTTGAGAATGTCTGTCATCGTTCAGCTGTTTCGCACCGCGAATCCCAAAGATTGCAAAAACGCAACGTTCGATGCGCTGAGTTTCTTTTTCTCGGATGATTGGATATCAGCGAACGTCGACGTTGATGTTATTGGTGTCGCTGATTTCGTAAAGATTGCGTTATCTCTCACGTCTTTCGATCCGTTCAACACGAGCATCTCATACGTCGCATACGTACGTACGTTATCCCCGCAGCCGTCGTACGTGCAATCTTACGGTGATCTCTTCTCCTCAAAAATCGAGTAATCGTCCGTTCTGGTCGACAACGCGTAACGTTAAATCCGTAATGCTCCGCGCGATGATCGGCAGGTAAATGATCTGCGCCGGCGTTTCCGATATCTTATATCTCGGCGGTACCCTCGGTGAAAATTCGTGTATCGTATGAACGAGTTTGTACGTGTATCGTATGAACGAGTTTGAACGTTGTTGTACGCGCCCGCGGTCACGTTACATTCTACGCGGATAATATTAACGTTGATAATGTTAATCAGCACGTTCGATTCGTACCATTTTCCCGGCTCGAGAATACGATTTGAGAATCCTAGCAGCGATCCAATGTTGTCGGGTTTGCTAAAGTTTAATCTGTATGCGCATTTGATCTCGCTTCTCATCGTATTGTAATTAGCGCGGAGCACTATCGGATATTTGCCATCTTTGTAGTCATCGCCGTCAATGTGTTTCTTATCGAGATGTTTCCGTGAAATTGCACGTTTCAAAAATTCATGTATATCTCGCAACTCGTACGATCCCTCGGGAATCGTAATTTCCGCGTCGTCTTTGCCAAAGTAAAATTTATTATTCGAAGAATTCACGTTTGGTATCGTGTGATAAGTCTCAAAATCCGTTAGACCGAGTTCATATTCATCGTCGCTCAAGTCTACAGTGGGAAAGAAGTTTGCCGCGAGAACGCTACTCTTCGCAGTCAACGTGAATGTCATAGACATGTCGACAAAACTGTTGAACGAATACTGAGTTAAATAGCGTGATATCCGTCTTTAAATTCGCGCGCATCGACCGTTCGAAGAAATTGCAAGCACAATTGTCCGCAGATACTTTGATCGTAAGTTTGAACAGGCGTGTGATTGTACTGTATCTTCGTTACGTTTTGCCCGAAATATCGCACAAGTTCCTTGGGTGGTCGAAGATTGCCGAAACTGTCGAAATATACGACGCGATTCTCCCCCTCTTTGCGTACGCTACCCAATGAGTACCCGGTCCTTCGACGCTATCTAAATTTACAATGCCGTTCTCGTTTTGATAAATACCACCGATCGGTAAAGAGTCGCGCATGAAACTCTAAAATATGGAATGCTCATACGTTTCGCCAGTTGTAGCAATTGTACGTTGGTAGTTGCGCCCTGCGGCATTTTTAACGTTTCTTTGACGTTTTTTTTTCTTCTTCTCGTTGAGACTCCTCGTCCGTGTTTGTAAGGAGCGAGATATAATCGACCTTCCATGGCGCGATTGTTGATGTAGCATCTCTTGCATCTGACGTTGCGCGGCTTTTCCGTCGTTCACCACCTTCGCTACCTTCGCCCGCCGCTCCGCCGATCAGGGATCCGAGCGCACCCAGCATTAGTAGAATCGGTAATACGCCGCCGCATTTCGCCACCGGAAGTATCCGTTTCTTCGCAGTTTTCTTCTTCGTCTTCGTTCCTCCTTCAGGCCCATACCGAGCTTCGTCTTGGCTTTCATCGCGCCCAGACAGCTGTGGCTGCGGCTCTCTCACGGAGAGTCGAATCTCTCGCCCGATACGAATTTCGCGCTTTCCGGCGAGCATCCCTATCCGCCGCTCGAGATCGTTTAGTTCCGAGATTACGCTATTATCGTGTTTCGCGACAACGCCACGTCCAATAAAATTTATACCTCGATCGCCTTGGCTATTCGCTTCTGCAACCGCGTGCCTCGACCGCAAAATTGATAGCCGGGAATATGGAATCGATCGGAAGCGCGTTTATCGCA